>NC_134097.1:156971892-157274923 GCF_000715075.1 Nicotiana tabacum | reverse complement strand
TTGCCAACTGACTTTGTGATCTTGGATTGTGAGGTATATTATAAAGTTCCTATCATTCTGAGGAGCCCTTTACTTGCTACGGGGAAGGCCTTAGTTGATGTGGAAGTAGGGGAACTTACCTTCCGGGTGGGTGACGAGAAAGTGGTCTTTCATGTGTGCAAATCAATAAAGCAGCCCAACACTATCGAGGTGTGCTCTTTTGTGGACCTCGTTACAACAGTGATAATTGATGACACTAGTGCAATGATCAATGTGGAGGACCCATTGGAGGCCGTATTATTGAATCTTGATGGCAATGGGGATGCAAGCCGAGTGGAGTGCATGAATGCTTTACATGGAATGGGCTCTTACTCTTATGAGCCTAGGAAATTATCTTTGGACCTCAAGAATAGAAAGACTCCACCAACAAAACCTTCAATTGAGGAGCTTTTGGTGTTGGATTTGAAACCGCTGCCTCCACACCCCAGGTATGAGTTCTTAGGCTCAAATTCTACTTTGCCAGTTATTCTTTCTTCTTGCCTTACTAAAATGTAGGTTGATGCGACATTGGTGGTGCTTCAAAAGCAGAAAAAGGCAATTGGATGGACTTTAGCTGATATTCGGGGAATAAGCCCCGCATTCTGTATACACAAGATTATTCTGGAAGATGATGCAAAGCCCTCCTTGGAGCATCAAAGGAGGTTGAATGAGGCAATGCAAAAAGTTTCAAAAAAGGAGGTGATTAAGTGGTTGGATGCCAGGGTTGTGTACCCCATCTCTGATAGCTCTTGGACTTCACCGGTACAATGTGTAACGAAGAAGGGTGGCATGATCGTGGTTACAAATTCACAAAATGAGTTGATTCCTACAAGAACTGTTACTGATTGGAGGGTATGCATGGACTACCACAAGTTGAATAAAGTGACCCGCATGGATCACTTTCCTTTGCCTTTTCTTGATCAGATATTGGATTAACTTGCTGGGCGTGCCTTCTACTGTTTCTTGGATGGGTATTCTGGGTACAAGAAAATCTTGATTGCTTGCGGAAGATCAGTAAAAGACCACATTCACTTGTCCATATGGCACCTTTGCTTTTTCTAGGATGCCTTTTGAGTTGTGTAATGCACTGGCTACATTTCAGCGGTGTATGATGGCCATTTTCACCGATATGGTGGAAGATATTTTGGAGGTGTTCATGGACGACTTTAGTGTTGTGGGGGATTCATTTGATGGGTGCTTGAAGAATCCTGATAGAGTTTTGGCCCGTTGTGAAGAAACCAATCTTGTCCTCAATTGGGAGAAATGCCACTTTATGGTCGAAGAAGGAATAGTTCTTGGGCATAAAATTTTAAAGCATGGTATTGAGGTAAATAAAGCAAAGATTGATGTAATTTCAAGGCTCCCTCCCCCTACATCCGTCAAGGGAATTCAAAGTTTTCTTGGGCATGCAGGGTTCTACCGGATATTTATCAAAGACTTTTTGAAGGTAGTGCATCCCTTGTGAAAGTTGTTGGAAAAAGATGCTAAATTTGTGTTTGATAAAAAGTGTATGCAAGTCTTTGAACTTCTCAAGCATAAGTTGACCACCACTCCTATCATTACCGCGCCTAATTAGAGCTTACCCTTTGAGCTCATGTGTGATGCGAGTGATGTTGCGGTTGGGGTGGTTTTGGGTCAAAGAGTGAACAAAATGTTTCATCCAGTGTACTATGCAAGCAAGACAATGAATGATGCTCAAGTGAACTACATGGTGACCGAGAAATAACTTTTGGCTATTGTGTTCGCAATGAAAAAATTCTGGCCGTATCTTATGGGTGCTAAGGTTATTATTCATACCGACCATGCCGCACTCCGGTACTTGATGAAGAAGAAGGATTCCAAAGCTAGACTGATGCGATGGGTCTTGTCACTTCAAGAGTTTGATTTGGAGATTGTGCACCAGAAGGGTAGTAAAAACCAAGTTGCGGACCATTTGTCACGCTTGGAGGAGGATGGGAGGCCTCGTGACGGCCTAGAGATCAATGATTCATTTTTCGACGAACAACTCCTTTCGGGGTCGATGAATGATATGCCATGGTTTTCCGATGTTGCTAATTTCCTTGTAGCTGGTATAATGTCATGTGAGCTCTCTTGTAACCAAAGAAAGAAGCTCAAGTAGGATAGTTTGGATTTCTATTAGGATCAGCCATACTTGTTCAAGATTTACACGGATGGTGTGATTCGAAGGTGTGTCCCATAGGAAGAGCAATTGATTATCTTGGAGGCTTGTCATTCCTCTCCCTATGGTGGCCATCATGGCAGGGCGAGGACGACTTCCAAAGTTCTTAGTTGTGGGGTTTATTGGCCAACTTTGTACAAAGATGCAAGTGAACTTGTGAAGAGGTGTGATGAATGTCAAAGAGTGGGTGGAATTTCGAAGAAAGATGAGATGCCTCTCAATACCATTCTTGAGGTTGATATTTTTGATGTGTGGGGCATTGACTTTATGAGCCCATTTGTAAGCTCGTGTGAGAACACATACATTCTTGTGGCGGTGGACTATGTTTTAAAGTGGGTTGAAGCCGTGGCTTTACCCAACAATGAGGCCCGAAGTGTTGTTGCATTTCTCAAGAAGAGCATCTTTACAAGGTTTGGTACTCCTCGTGCAATCATAAGTGATTGGGGGTCTCATTTTTGCAATAGAGATTTTAACACTTTACTTTCAAAGTATGGTGTCGATCACAAAGTTTCTACTCCCTATCATCCTCAAGAAAGTGGTCAAGTTGAAGTCTCCAACAGGGAAATCAAAAGCATATTGTCAAAGACGGTAAATGCAAATAGGACCGATTGGTCAAAGAAGTTGGATGACGCTCTATGGGCTTATAGGACTGCTTACAAGACTCCGATTGGCATGTATCCGTATCGGTTGGTGTTTGGGAAAGCTTGCCATCTACCGGTTGAGTTAGAGCACAAGGCCATGTGGGCTTTGAGGAAGCTAAATCTTGAATGGGATGTCACAGCCAATCTTCGTGTAGAGCAGCTTAATGAACTTGATGAATTCCGATTCCATGCCTACTCCAGTTCGTCCTTGTACAGGGACAAAATGAAGTACCTTCATGATAAATATGCTCATAGCAAGGAGTTCAAAGTGGGCAATTTGGTTCTTTGTTCAACTCCCGGCTATGTCTGTTTCTGGGAAAGCTCAAGTCAAAATGGAGTGGACCTTTTGAAGTGGTGTGTGTGACCCCATTTGGTGATCTTGATTTAAAGAACAAAAATGGTGATGTTTTCAGAGTGAATGGGCATAGGGTCAAGCACTACTTGGGAAAAATTAATGACAGACACGTGGTGGCACTTCTTCATCTCAAATGATGTGATGGTAACCTGCGTCGTGCCACGATGTTAAATCAGGCGCTTCTTGGGAGGCAACCCATGTGTTTCTCTTCTTGTTTTTCTTTGATTTTCATGGTAGTATAGTATTGATTTTTGGGCTAATTGGTTGTGAGATACTACAGGGTTGTGTTGATGTAGTACAGGACATAGTGGAAAAAGTGTTCAGGTCTCTGAAGTTGTCAATACGGCCGTACTACATTCAGTGCAGACCGCATTGATGAAGAGTAAAATGCCCAACTCTCTGAAGTTTGCCACTGCGGCCGCACTACATTTTGTGCGGTCTGCGGTGGACTACTGCGTCCGCATGACATTTTGTGTGGACCGCAGTAGGTTGCCTTCTCAATCTTCAAAAGTGCTGTGTGATGCGGACCACAGTCCATTTGTGCGGTCCGCATTGGGGTAGGTATGCTGGGCCCCAGGACTTTTCCTATAAATAGTACCTGAGGCCCAATGTTTAAACTTTTCGATCCTCTGACTCTCAAACCTCATAAAAAACACTGTTCATCATATCTTCTGCTCGTACCTAGCTGCTAGGACTCATTAATCATCTGTAAATCTCACATCTGGTACCTCTACTTCTTTTTAATTGCTTTAATTTCGTTATTTTCTTTTCCTTTTTTTACTTGTCTATTACTCTTTTCTTCCTTTAATTTCTTCCATTGGTTAGGTTAGGGTACTTAGTATCTTGATTAAAGTGGACTTAGATAGTTAAATATACTGGGCAAACATGTAGGGACACTACTTAGGTGAAAAATTAGGCTTATAATCAAATTATTTTGAACCCTAAGTTAGTGCCGCAACTGGGCACTCAGTGCAGACCGCGTTCGATTCTGTGCAGTCCACGGTGCCCTTGTGCGGTTCACAATAACATTTTGTGCGGACCGCATTGTTGAAAGTCCTGAAAGCTGAACTTTGGGGACTACAACCACACTACATTTTGTGCGGACCGTACTGATCCCTGTGCGGCCGCACTACATTTTGTACGGTCTGCACTGTTTGGATACAGAGAGTGGGTAGTCTGAACCCCACCTATGTGCGGACCACTTTGTTATTTCGTGTGGTTCGTACTGACCTTTGTGCGACCGCACACCATTCTGTGTGGTCCGCACTGCATATCTTCTGCAACTGTCTGCAATTTTTTCTACAACTCTTCTTTTAATTGTTTCTAATGATACTAACAAGCTTATTGGATTGTGTTTGCAGACAATGGTGAAACAATGAGGTAAATGCTTTAAACAACCAAGCAGAGGAGAATCCTCCCGGGGAGGGAAACAGAAAATGGTAAGATTGATTGTTCAAGCCCGACAAAACATTAATAACATGAGAAAGATGATTAAAGCTGCTGATAGGGCCATTGACATGTCTGAGAGTGAGTACGAGCCCTCCCGGGAGATATATTTAGACTCAATCCCAGAGTACATCCTTGATTGGCCGGAGAGAAATAGACTAAGAGACACTCCTCCCACTTCCCCCGCTACCCAAACGTCAGTAAATATATCTTCTAGGTCGTCTGAGGACTCAGCTGAAGGCGGTGAGGATGAATACTCCACCTCTCCCACAACTTCATTATCCGGAGAGGGTGCAGTAGGAGATGAGGAGGAAATAGGAGGAGAAGAAGTAGTTGGAGAAGGGGGTGAACCTCAAGTGGGGGTGTTGCTAGAAATAGGAAACAAGAGGCATGTCAAGACCAATTCGTGAGTGAGGTAGCGTATCATAAATTCCAGGAAGGGTGAACGGTGAAGAAGTTGATCCCGGAGAGGAGTTTTGTGGATAAAAACTTGCTACCTCACAACCCCAATGTGAGGAGGCAGTTTAGGGAGAGAATTAACTGAGAATACTTTTTGGGTGAATGTGTAGATGCCAACGAGCACTTGGTCAAGGAATTTTACACTAACGTTGCCCACATAAAAAAAGGCACAAAAGTGACCAAGGTGCGAAATTTGAAGGTGCTGTTTGATGGGAAAACAATAAATGATTACCTTGGCTTTGATGAGGAGGATGAGACCCTATATATGGAGAAGATGGAAATGGGCGAGGAGGTCCGTCCCTGGTTGGCACAGTATCTGGAAATCCCAGGTACCACCCCCGATTGGTTGAATGGGGGCATCAAGATTCTGAGAAGAAGTTTGAACTTCGAGGCAAGGGGGTGAGAAACACTTGTGTGCAGCAGACTGGAACCTACTACTCATGACAACTCCCTCTACACCGGGCAGTTTTGGTGGCTTCAATCATGGCGGGGTACCCGATAAATGTGGGAAATGTAATGTCTAGGGTAATCACACTTGTGGGCAATGAGAATGACAGAAACTACCCTTTCCCCAGCTTCTTAACTATGTACTTCCGGGACCTCAAAGTTGAAAAGAGGTTGTTTGATATAAAGGTCAAGGCGAAGGCCCCATTCTCGTGGTATAGCATGCAGGGGGATGACAACCCAAAGAACAAGAACTTCAAGGGACCAACTACTACTCCAACTGGCCAGTCTGAAGAGCCAGTTGTGATAATGACTCCTGCTCAGCCTGCCTCGACCTCCACAGACATTCCTCCTGGCCCATCTGCCTCTGACCCAGAGATACCCTCTTCCCGAGCATATCCAGTGACTGCACACCGACTGAGCCAGGCTCTCCTCAGTATCAACAACTGGATGCAGACAGTGTCATCCAAGTTTTCTATCCTCACTACTACAATTGAGGCTCAATCGACACCTCCGCCTCCACAGGTCCCACAGTCCATAAAGGATGCCCTCAAGGAGATTCTGGCCAACCAAAAGAAAATCTTCGACACTCAGAAGGTGCTCACAGATGCAGTTGATTCACATAGTAAGGCTCTCAAGGAGCTTGATAAGGAGCACAAGAAGTTGAGGAAGACGCGGGCTTCCAAGGAGTCCGTAAAGGCGCTAAGGGTTGATGTTGACAGGATAAAGGCAGATCATCTACCTTTGGACTTATTGCTACAGGATCCAGTACCATCAGCTCATCCCCAGCTCGAGAAGTCCCAGAGGCCTTCAAATAGGAAGAGGATGATTCCTAGAGCGGACGATGCAGTCATTCAGTTGGCAGACCCACCAGAGGCCTCCTCCAATCAGCCACAGGATGCACCTCAGGAGCCTGTCCAGGCCTAGGTCCCAACAACAGAGCAGCAGGCCATAGGGAACTAGTCTGAGGTTCCCAAGCACAATGAGGACCCAAGGACCACTCAGGAGCCTATGCAGGCAGACGGGCCATAGGGAGTCTCTATATACTTTTCCCTTTTCTTTTTGGTGCTTATTTAGTTTAGTTGGCATTGGGGACAATGCCAGCTTTCATTTGAGAGGGCAAGCCCTACTTTTATGGATTTGGATTATTGTATATATTTGACAGTTTTTAGGCTTTCTTTATTTTTCATATTTGGTTTGTATATAATTTTAACATTTCATTACATTTTGCGTACTTTTATTTTACTTTGGGTTTGTATATAAAGTTATGTTACATTGCACATATTCATCCCATCTATTGTATATTCGACAATCCCCTCTTCTATATATTCATTTTACTTTCCACAATTTTTCGTTCTTAGCTTCTTATTTATGTTTGTAGCTTCTTGTTTTGAGAATTTGCAATAAGCCTTTGGTTTTCTTAATGCCACGGTTCTTTCCAAATGTGGAGTCTGTGTGAACTAGGTGGCTCTTCCCAATGATGGATGGCGTGACTGTCACACCTCCTTTTTTCCTACGCCCCGAAAGGGTAGTATATAGGGGAGTTTTTCCAATTTAAGTGACATTTGAAACGGGATTATTTTATTTGAAATTCAGAGTTGCCACTTGGGATAATTTATGGTGTCCCAAGTCACTGGTTTAAATCCCTAATCGAGGAAAAGATTGACTCTATTATTGGTCCGCGAACTAGAAATCTAGGTAAGGAATTCTGTTAACCCGGGAGAAGGTGTTAGGCATTCCCGAGTTCCGTGGTTCTAGCACAGTCGCTCAATTGTTATATTCGGCTTAATTATCTGATCTTAAACAATTATGAACCTACGCAAATTTTAACTTTTATCCGCTTTTACTCATTTTAAAGACAATTGCAACGTCATTAAAACACATCTCAGACCACGTCACATAAATGCACCCGTGATTTTTGACGTATTTTAACATCGTTGTGATTTGGATTTGGGTTACATAAATGCGCACCCGAATTTAGGAAAGTAACATTATTAAATTAACGCGCCTAAAGCGATTACGAATTTGTAACTTTGCGAGGGCCATGATAATTCGCTAAATGACATGCCTCGATTTCTAAGGATAAACAAAATTAATTAAACGAGGGCCATGCAATTGTCATTTTTGGTTGGCTCGACGCACCTCAATTTATTAAAAAACAATACTTAATCAAACGGGCCTAAGATGTTTGAGCCTATTCTAGATTAAGACTCATAAACCCAAGTGAGATCAGCAGGTATTTTAATTACATGAAGAGGTTTGGGCCAATGCAACTATTAATTAAGCTGGTTCGAATAAAAAGAACATAAGCCTTAGCATATACAAGGCCCTGCTCGTGGAAGGCCCTTAGACTAGGGCCTGGGAGAGCCCAAGTTTTCTTACGGACTGACTCGGCATCGAGTCTAGATGGAGCCTCATCAACCCAATTCGAGTAAGGAAATTTGACTCCAAATGATCATTACAGAATCACGAAGAATGAACATGATTATTCGAATTAGGCTATTATTACAATTCCTAAGCAGATTATTCGGATCTATACTAACATGATTTCTCAGCACACGTATGCTAACAGCTATTTCACTTCATCTCATTCTCCTTGCCTTAAATCATCATTCCCAGACAATTTCAAACCAGCAATGATTTTCAAAATAAAACATTCAATTAATACTCATATCATACATCTTAAGTTATCAAATAGTAACATGAAATCCTGGACATATCATTAGGCCTCAATATTCAAATGAGTTGCAAAGGCATAAGGGATCTAACACCATACGCTTAGCTAACACTGCTTAATCACAGAATTTAGCTAATGATCACTATTTTATCAAATTCCATTTCTCAATAGTCTAAGACCAGCTATACTAGCAAGAATTTCAAAAACAAGCAACATTTAACTACAAGGGCTTTCCTAACTCCAAACAGATGCAACTGACTAAGAGTCCTCATATCGAACATACAATGCATCAATTAACTCCAAAAGACTGAAACTGAACTAAATGATCTGAATAGGTAGAAGCCATATTTAGCACTCCAGATTCCATTTTACTTCAATATCAAGCCTCATGTGAGGTGAGTCTAGAAACATGTACCTGGAATATGAAATGAAAGAAAGCAAGGGGAAGTCAGTAGCCAAGCAGCAGAGTAGCAGAACCCAGCAACTAAGAATACCCAGTAAAACCAAATTCAAACCCAAGAGTGAGGTGCAGCAGTCCAGAAAACAATTTCAATTGAACCGTGACCTCAACAACTTCAAATCAAACTTTCACAAACATAAGTTCAATCCATTTTAACCCTAAAACTATTCAGGAATTACTTCAGAGACTAAATTGTAACCAATAAATGCAAAAAAGAATCAATGAAACAGTTATACTTTTGTATTTAAAGTCATTTTCAATTTTTCTCTGATTTTTCTTTTCAATTTCTGCCTTGAAAGGCAAGAAAACCATGCCTTTATAGGCAAGGAAGTAGGACAGCTTACAGAAAATCAGATTTGCAATTAGACCCTTTTCATGTTTTCATTTTTGCCTAGATATCCCTATTTAGTTTTCAAAGTTTCAAAACAAACCCCAAGTCAGCTTCTCAGAAGTTTCCTAATCAGTTATACAAAAATTCCCCTAAGAAAATACCCAAAACTACCCCATACCCCTATTATTTACACTCAACAACTCATAGGTCAAGTTGACCCAAAAGCCTGATACGGGTTAATAACCTAGGTTCAGTTCCTTCTTGGGATTCTGATTCCTCAGAGTCCAATTAAAATCAAACGATGACTCCAATTTTGAGAAACTGACCCAAACTTTCCCTAAACAAATAAGCCTGGAACCATTTGTTTAAAAACAGCCGAAACTAAAAGCAAACTGAATGAACTAACCAGTACAATTACATAACAACAAATTAATTAAATCATGGGCCTAATTTCATTGACTAAGTGATTAAACTGATGATGAAACCATAATTATGCTATTATTACAAAGACTTAGACAAACAAGACAGGGCGGAATAAAGAAATAAGATAATCAAGCTTCACAACGACAAAGAGGAAAACAGAACAAGAAATAGAACCAATTTGAACTCGAAAAAAAACCCTCAAACAAACTTTGACCAAAACAAAAGAGAATGGATGAGAAGGAAGATGAAACAGTGAAAGAAGATAAAATACAAGGAAGAGGCACTTACCGAATCAAAGCTCGAAACCTAATTGATACTGATTTAAATAAAAAGTGATGTTACCCAGTTGTTCTTCGTAAAAAACAAGTGAACAACATCACTTTCGTATTTAATCAACCTTCAACCTTCAGAAAGACAAGGGCAAGTAGCCATGCAAGCCACAGAATCAAAGATCGAACCATTTTGACTTCTCGGGGCTTCGAGCTCTATCCTTATATTCAAGATTTGACAGATTTGGGAGGGATTTGAGGGATATGGGTTAGGGATTTGGAAAGAGGGGGTCACGGGGGTTTTAGGGTGTTAGTTTGGGGGCGGTTTGGGGTGGTGCCGCCAGGCAGACGCGGTGGGAAAAAGGGGCGGCTCTAGGGTTTCATGGGAGTCTCTGAAAGGGAGATGAACAAGATGAGAGACGGGGTTTGGGGAGGGGGGGTAGTGAGATTAGGACCATAATATATTAAGGATACCCTTAGTTCCGGACCATTTGATCCAAGGAAATCAACGGTCCAGATCAAAGGTAGTCAAAACGATGTAGTTTGGTCACTAGACGGGGTGGAACGAGTGTGGTGTGGAGTTGGGCCGGATCCGAGCGGGTGTTAGAACGGGTATGGGAGGAAACGTTTGGGCTTGGGTAAAGAAATTAAGGACTTGGCCCAAATCTGACTCTCTTCTTAGTTTATTCCCTTTTCCTTTTCAATTCAATTTTTTCAAAATTCTTTTAAATAAAAAATTTAAAAACAAAACCTAAATTAATCCCTAATCAAATAATCCTTATCAAATTAAGTTAACTAACTCTAAATAATTATCACAACTATTTAATTCCCAAATTAAGCAAGCGACGAAATTTGAATGCGCAAACATAAACTATTTTTGTGGTTTTCCTTTTTATAAAGCAACTTAATTAATTAATTAACCCTAAAATGTCAACCTAAATCCTAAATGCCAATGTACGTATTTTTGTATTTTTCATTAGTTAAATAAAATAGATATGCATAGACAAATGCAAACATTTAACATAAAATGCCACGAAAATCCATAAAATTGCAAATAATGAAAAGAAATTATTTTGTTTTGAAATTATGGGAGCAGTTCATATAGGGCAAAAATCACGTGCTCACAGCTGCCCCTCTTTGCCCGGAAACACGAAGAGTTTTCGTGTAAAGATAAAGTGAGCGAATATGAGCAATTTTTGCCCGTTTGAATACTCCGTGGAAAGCATTTTTGAAAGATTTGACCGCACCTTGCTTCCAAGGTTGCCTACATATCCTTGGCTAGAAAGGAATCAGGTCAGTGTAGTTCAGGAATGTCTGGTAGCTGGGACTACCATGAAGCTGTGATTTCACTGTTGTTGCTGCTGCTACTGCTTACTGAGCCTCCTTATTACACCATGATAAAATAAAAGAAGCTAGCTTAGAATATGATCTATGCATTACAAAATCCTATCTATATCTTCAAACTTGCTCTTGTGGTTCCTATTGCCTTGTTGACTTGTATTCTCCCCGTGGAATCCCCTTGTTGCCGCCTTGAATTGTAATCGAAGATGTTTCCCTTTCTCCAGGTGGACACCCGCTTGTTGAAACTTGAATGTATTCCCTTGTTCTCCAGGTGAGATCTTGATTGCTGCACTTGAAATGTATTCCCTTCTTCTCCAGGTGGGCGCCTGATTACAAAAACTTGAAATGTATTCCCTTGTTCTTCAGGTGGGCGCCTGATTGCTGAAACTTGAGTGTGTTCCCTTGTTTTCCAGGTGGGCGTCTGACTGTTGAACTTGAAATGTATTCCCTTGTTTTCCAGGTGGTCGCCTGATTACTGAACTTGAAATGTATTCCCTTGTTTTCCAGGTGGGCGCCTGATTGCTGAAACTTGAGTGTATTCCCTTGTTTTCCAGGTGGGCGCTTGACTGTTGAACTTGAAATGTATTCCCTTGTTCTCCAGGTGGACGCCTGATTACCAAAACTTGAAATGTATTCCCTTGTTCTTCAGGTGGGCGCCTGATTGCTGAACTTAAAATGTATTCCCTTGTTCTCCAGGTGGGCGTCTGACTGCTAAAACTTGAAATGTATTCCCTTGTTCTCCAGGTGGGCGCCTGATTACCAAAACTTGGAATGTATTCCCTTGTTCTTCAGGGGGAACCTGATTGCTGAACTTAAAATGTATTCCTTTATTCTCCAGGTGGGCGCCTGACTGCTGAAACTTGAAATGTATTCCCTTGTTCTCTAGGTGGGTGCCTGATTTCCACAAAAACAAAGAAAACTTCTGCCCCAGTTTGGTTCTGGGCGCATCTGTGAGTGTTAATTGAATCATGTTACCAAAAAATCTCAACGAACTTTAAAAGCTAGATCCCATTATCTAGGAGGGTCCTGAAAACCCTTAGTTATATGACAGTTTTAAATCTAAGTTATATTTCCTAAAGGTACGACTTCTACTAAATCTTGTTATCTATGAAGACCTTAAAACTGAATCCCATTATCCAGGAGGGTCCTGAAATTTAAAATCAAATCTCATCTTAAGGGTAAAAATTTCAGAGCTAAATTCAACTTCCTAACGGTGAAACTTATGCTAAATCTTAGCATCTAAGGGAGGTATTAAACTAAATCCCATTATTCAGGAGGGTCCTTAAAATTTCAAATTGAATCTTTTCCTAAGCATGAAAACTTCAAAGCCAAACTTATATTTCCTCAAGGTAGAGCCTAGCTAGATCTTGTTACTCATGAAAGTTTTGAATTTTAACTAAGTCCCATTGTCCAGGAGGGTCCTGAGAATTTTTTAAGATTAAATCCCATTATCCAGGAGGGCCCTGAAATTTTAAAATTAAATCCCATTATCCAGGAGGGTCCTGAAAATTTAAAAACTAAATCCCATTATCCAGGAGAGTCCTGAAAACTTAAGAACTAAATCCCTGGAAATCATAAATTGAATCTTATCCTAAGCATGAAAACTTCAAAGCCCAACTTATATTTCCTCAAGGTAGAGCCTAGCAGATCTTGTTACTCATGAATGTTTTGAATTTTAACTAAGTCCCATTGTCTAGGAGGGTCCTGAGAATTTTTAAGATTAAATCCCATTATCCAGGAGGGCCCTGAAATTTTAAAATTAAATCTCATTATCCAGGAGGGTCCTGAAAATTTAAAAACTAAATCCCATTATCCAGGAGGGTCCTGAAAACTTAAAAACTAAATCCCATTATCCAGTAGGGTCCTGAGAACCTTTAAAATTAAATCCCATTATCCAGGAGGGTCCTGAAAATTTTAAATTAAATCTCATTATCCAGGAGGGTCCTGAGAATTTAAAACTAAATCCCATTATCCAGGAGGGTCCTGAAAATTTAAAAACTAAATCCCATTATCCAGGAGGGTCCTGAGAATTTTAAATTAAATCCCATTATCCAGGAGGGTCCTGAGAATTTAAAAACTAAATCCCATTATCCAGGAGGGTCCTGAAAACTTAAAAAACTAAATCCCATTATCCAGGAGGGTCTTGAGAATTTAAAAACTAAATCCCATTATCCAGGAGGGTCCTGAACACTTAAAACTAAATCTCATTATCCAGGAGGGTCCTGAACACTTAAAACTAAATGCCATTATCTAGGCGGGTCCTGAAAATCACAAGTCAAACCTGTCTGGTGCTTGCTTTTCCCCCTTACGGAGGGTTCCTCCGAAACAATCGAAATTTTCTGCCCCTGTTTCAATCAAAGAAAAATCTTGTTAGTTTAAAATGTAGTGGTTAGTTGATGACATTCTTTGTTGAAGGTTTCTCCGCTGCCGTTCTTTGTTTTGATTGGCTCCCTCTGAACTGGCTAAGAACCGCTTGACTGCCCAGCTGTCTTTCAAACCCCATGACCTTGGATGACCTGAATGTTTTATACCCAAACCGTTGTGTTACATCTCTGACCCATCTGTTTGAACCTTTGCATTTCCCACAAAATTACCGAACCGTTTCACCGATGGAACTTCCACCGACCTTTTATACCTCATTTCATGTCATACTACCTCTAGCAATGCCCTGGCCGCCCTGCGCCTTGTGCCACTTTGGAAGTTGGTAGTAACCTTTGAAATTCCTTTTTATTTGCTTAAACAAAACTGACATTGGGAACATCTTAGAAAAATAAACCCAAAAGAAATGAAATGCAATGACATTCAGAGTTAAGGATGAGAAAAATTCAAAACTGGAAGGCTATCTGGAGGGGAAAAGAAAAAGGGACTTATCTGAGTGGAACTGCTGGCACCAATGATCATAACATGCATTTCAGATTAATCGGCCCAATCTGTCCAACCAATCAACTTTCAGTTGCCATACTTGTTGCATCGAAATTTCCATAACCTGATTTCTTCACCAAAACCTTGACCTTGTTCGGCCTGCGATGCCCTGAAGGGTTTTCACCAACAAGCCTCTCTCATTTGTTTATCTATCAACTCACTTTCGCCTCAAGGTGCCCGTGAAGGTTTTCACCAATAAGACTCTCTCATTTTTTATTTCTCTCTGCTCCCGTCGCCTTACGGTGCCCGTGAGGGTTTTCACCAATAAGACTCTTTCATTTTCAATTTTTCCTGCTTGGACTAGAGTGTTGCCCTTGATATTATTCCCCTATACCTGCTTGACTCGACATTTATCGAAGAGTGATCAGAAGGTCTTTCTTTGGATAGTAACGTGGGTTTTTGGACAGGGTTAGAAAGAAAAAGGTATAAAAGTCTTAAAACAATTCAAATGGGTTAAAATTACAACTTTCGGAATCAGATTTCTTACAATAACCACAACTTCTGCCCCAGTTTCTTACCTGGAGACTTTGGATTTTATTTTGATAGGACCGAACCGTAAGGCTGCCTACGTATCCTTAAAAGGAATCAGGTCGAATGTAGTTCATGTCATAAAAATTACTTTGTTGTTGTGATTTTCTCTTTTCTCTTTCTTTTCTTTCTCTTTTTTGCTTTCTTTTCTCTTTTTGTTGTTTTTCTTTTCTATCTTTTTTTCATTCTTTTTTCTCTCTTTTCATTCTTTTCTTTCTCTCTTTCTCTTTTCTTTTTTTTTCTTCTTCCTTTACTTATCTTTTGTGCTTGCGTTCATGAACTTTGCTACTGATTCCAAAAGAGGGGTATGAAAGAAAATAAATGAGGCTCAAATAGGTAACGAAGGATAAAGTGTTTAGATAGCAGAACAAAATGCCTTCGTCATTCCAATCTCCAAAATATACCAAGTACAAACAAACCCAATTTGACCAAAGAAATCATACATAGTATCTTTTGACTGCATCAGAATTGATGGCCATTTCTACACATTTGCCTTCTATATCCGTTAAATACAAAGCACCATAGGACAACACTCTTGTCACGATGAGCGGCCCCTGTCAGTTTGGGGCGAACTTGCCTTTGGCTTCAGCCTGATGAGGAAGAATGCATTTCAATACTAACTGACCCACTTCAAACTTCCATGGACGCACCTTCTTATTATATGCTCTTGCCATTCTTTGTTGATACAACTGGCCATGACACACTGCTGCTAATCTTTTCTCGTCAATCAAACTCAATTGTTCCAGGCGGGTTTTAACCCACTCATCATCGCCAATTTTGGCTTCTGCAACAATCCGAAGGGATGGAATTTCAATTTCCGCGGGTATCACTACTTCCGTGCCATATACCAACAAATACGGAGTTGCCCTACTGAAGTACGAACAGTAGTACAATAACCCAACAATGCAAAAGGCAGCTTCTCATGCAATTGCCTGGACCCTTCCACCATTTTCTGAAGTATCTTCTTTATGTTCTTGTTGGCTGCCTTGACTGCTCCATTCACCTTGGGACGATATGGGGTGGAATTGCGATGTGTAATCTTAAACTATTGACACACCTCTTTCATCAGATGACTATTGAGATTAGCCCCATTGTCTGTAATGATCACCTTCGGTATCCCAAACCGGCAAATGATATTTGAGTGCACAAAATCAACCACCACCTTCTTGGCTACAGACTTGAAGGTTTTAGCCTTTACCCACTTGGTGAAATAGTCTATGGCCACCAAAATGAACCTGTGTCCATTTGATGCTGATGGCTCAATTGGCCCAATGACATCCATGCCCCAAGCGACAAAGGGCCATGGTGCAGACATCGTATGTAATTCAGATGATGGAGAATGAATAAAATCTCCATGCACTTAGCACTGATGACATTTACGCACGAAACTGATACAATATCGCTCTATAGTGAGCCAATAATAACCTGCTCGGAGAATCTTCTTTGCCAGCACGTACCCACTCATGTGTGGTCCACAGACTCCAGAATGTACTTCGGTCATAATAGCTGTAGCCTGCCTAGCATCTATGCATCTCAGCAACCCAAGATCTGGAGTCCTTTTGTATAGAACCCCTCCGCTGAAGAAAAAACCGCTTGCCAACTGCCTAATTGTTCTCTTTTGATCACATGTGGCTTGCACTAGATACACCTTCATCCTGATGTATTCCTTGATATCGTGAAACCAAGGATCCCCATCGAGCTCTTCTTCCACCACATTGCAATAAGCGTGCTGATCGTGGACTTGAATCTACAAAAGGTCCATATAAGCCTTATCGGGATGGTGCAACATTGACGCCAGAGTAGCCAAAGCATCAGCAACCTTATTGTGATTCCTTGGAATATGCCTGAACTCTATTGATTGGAACCGTTGACAAAGATCCTGCAAGCACTGTCGGTACAGTATGAGTTTTAAATCTTGTGTTTCCCATTCCCTTTGAATCTAGTACACCAGAAGGTCCGAGTCACCCAAGACCAAGACTTTCTGGACACCCATATCCACAACCATCCTCAAACCCAAAATGCATGCCTCGTATTCAGCCATGTTGTTAGTATAGTAGAATCGAAGATGAGTGGTAACATGGTAGTGATGCCCTGTTCCAGAAACAAGTACCGCTCCTATACCAACGCCTTTCATGTTAGCATCCCCATCAAAGAAAAATTTCCATCCTGCCTTTTCAATTTGTTCCAATTCATCAATATGTATGACTTCTTCGTCAGGGAAGTAAGTCTTTAGAGGTTCATATTCTTCATCCACTGGGTTCTCAGCCAAATGATCGGCCAATGCCTAGGCTTTCATTGCAGTCCTAGTCACATAGACGATGTCAAATTCTGTGAGCAAGATTTGCCACTTTGCGAGCCTCCCTGTAGGCATAGGTTTCTGAAAGATATACTTTAACGGATCCAAATGAGAGATGAGGTAAGTAGTGTAAGATGACAAATAGTGCTTCAACTTCTGTGCTACCCAAGTCAGGGCGCAACATGTCCTCTCAAGGTGAGTGTACTTAACCTCGTAAGATGTGAACTTCTTGCTGAGATAATAGATGGCCTGCTCCTTCCTGCCGGTGATGTCATGCTATCCCAACACACATCCAAATGAATTGTCCAAGACCGTCAAATACAGAATCAAAGGTCTCCGTGGTTCTGGCGAGACCAACACAGGTGGGTTTGACAGGTACCCCTTTATCTTATCAAATGCTTCCTGGCATTCATCTGTCCACTTGACCGCATCATCTTTCTTTAACAGTTTGAAGATAGGTTCACAAGTTGTCGTGAGCTGAGCAATAAACCTGCTGATGTAATTCAATCTCCCCAGCAGATTCATTACCTCAGTCTTGTTCTTTGGGGGTGTCAATTCCTGGATAGCTTTGATATTAGACGGATCTAATTCAATACCTCGGCGGCTGACTATTTATCCCAACAACTTTCTAGACGGAACACCGAATGCACATTTTGCAGGATTGAGCTTGAGATTGTACCTGCAAAGCCTTTGGAAGAACTTTCTCAAATCTCTGACATGGTCAGACTGCTTTCTAGTCTTTACAATCACATCATCCACATAAACCTCGATCTCCATGTGTATCATGTCGTGGAATATGGTTGTCATATCCTTCATGTAGGTTGCCCCAGCATTTTTCAAACCAAATGGCATGACCCGATAGCAGTATGTTCCCCATGGTGTGATGAATATCGTATTTTCTGTGTCCTCCTCATCCATTAAGATCTGGTGGTTGCCCGCATAATAATCCACAAAAGAACCAAGCTCATGTTTGGCACAATTATCGATCAATATATGGATGTTAGGCAATGGGAAGTTATCCTTGGGACTTTCCTTGTTGAGATCTCGATAATTAACACACACCCTGGTCTTGCCATCTTTCTTCAACACAGGCACAACATTGGCTAACCAGGTGGGATACTGGGTGACCCGAATGACTTTGGCCTCAAACTGTTTGGTGACCTCTTCCTTAATCTTTACACTCATATCAATTTTAAATTTCCTCAGCTTCTGCTTGACAAGGGGAAATGCCGGGTCAGTGGGTAATTTGTGAACCACCAGGTCAGTGCTCAAACCCAACATGTCGTCATAGGTCCATGCAAAAACATCTTTATACTCGAACAGTGCTTTAATTATCTCCTCTCTGAGTTGCGGTTCAAGATGGACACTTATTTTAGTTTCCCGGACATTATCTTGGTCCGCTAAATTGATTGCTTCTGTATCATTCAGGTTAGGTTTGGGTTTTTCTTCAAAATGGCTTAATTCTTTACTAATCTCTTCAAAGGCTTCATCCTCGTCATATTCCAATTCACCATCACACTCTATTTCTTGAATTACTATTTCAGAATTAGATTGGCTTTTAAGACTGGGCCGGAGATTCCTCATGCATGTCATATCATTGAAGCCCGCATAAAAAGGACTGTACAAGGAAGAAAAGAAAAACAAAAATAAAACTATCATGAAGGAATAAAAAAGGGAAATTGCATTTCATTGAAATTAAAGATAACAAGGTTTATACATCCAAATGAACGGAACCTAGAATCTGAATTACAACCCTGGAATAATCCTGATAAACTGAAAGAAAATCAAAGAAAACTACCAAAACTCCTTCCTGGTGGGGAGAGGAGTAGCTTCCCAATTGTTAATCTTTGCACTGGGCCCAACAAACTGCACATCCATTTTACTCAAACCCTCTCCAGCTTCCAACATGTTCACATCGGCGAATAACCTCTCGAACTTTTCAATCAAATCTCTATCTACATCAACCACTGAACTCGGAACTGTTCCCACTGGGCGTTTCTTGGTGCCAGGCCTAACAAATGATCTGAAGAGCTGTGGGATGGGCTTTGGGAGGACCCAGGCCCTCTGTTTCAACTTTCTAGCTCTTTTCACGTCCGCAGCTGTGGGCTTGAACCCAAACCAAATGTATCCAAGTTTTTGGGAAGAAACACCGGCTGTACGATACCTTGCAGAGATGCACCCAAACCCTTGCCCGATACAAAACCATTTTTCAACATTTCGGTAGCTACCATAACTGACGCAGCAGCTACCCTCGGGGTTGGAACGCACTTCCCTTCTGGAATTTTCTCTACCGATACCATGTCAAAAACTTGATAAACCCATGGCCCCTTGTCGTCCTCGAACTCTATGAACGGAACAATGGCATCGCTTGGAACACACCAGTTATCTTCGCCATGCACAATGATTTCCTGTCTATCCCATTCAAACTTGACCATTTGATGCAGAGTAGAAGGACCGCTTTGGCAGCAAGAATCCAGGGTCGACCTAATAGCAGATTGTAAGAGACAGCCACATCGAGCACCTGGAACTCCATGGTAAATTCAACTGGCCCTATTGTAAGCTCAAGCACTATGTCCCCGACTGAATCTTTTCCCCCACCGTCGAATCCCCGAACGTAGATATTGTTCTTGTGAATTCTTTCATCATCCACCTTCAACTTGTTCAGAGTGGAGAGAGGGCAAATGTTCGCGCTGGAACCATTGTCAACCAGCACCCAAGTAACCACGAAATCTTCGTATTTCACTGTCAGATAGAGGGCTCTATTGTGCTCGGTACCATCCATGGGCAACTTATCATCAGAAAAAGTGACTATGTTCACCTCAAATATCTTGTTAGCTATATTTTTCAAGTGGTTTACTGAGATTTTGTCAGGAACGTGGGCCTCATTTAGGATCTTCATCAAAGCCCGATGGTGCTCGTCTGAATGGATCAATAATGACAATAATGAGATCTGAGCCGGTGTCTTCCTCATCTGCTCCACAATGGAATAATCCTGCACCTTTATCTTTCTTAAGAACTCCTTTGCTTCTTCCTCAGTCACAGCTTTCTTCGCCAATACTAGGTTGTCTTTGGAGCTTTTAGCTTTTCTTAACTCTTCGGGGGAAAAGCATCTCCCCGATCGAGTCAAACCATGGGTCTCACATACTTCTTCTTTAACTTCTTTACCCTTGTAAGTCATTGTCACTTGTTCATAATTCCATGAGACCGCCCTCCTGTTGACTATTGGTAATTGAGTTACCGGCTTGATAATGACAGGGTCTATGCGGGCACCTTCCACAATTACAACAGGCTTGTTCCCCACTCCTGGCACAACCACTTTCGCTTTTTCATGTTTCCCTGCAACGTCACTTAAGGAACCCTTCTTGACCACCATATATGGTTCATTATTTTCCCTATTAAACTTGATTGCAGACTTCTCACTTGTTGACTTTTCAAACGGCCTGGCTTCACTGGACCGAATCATCATGACAGTTTGTGAAGGCTTCTTAGGATCCCCTTCCTTATGCACTATCTCAATCATATTCGTCTCTTGATGAGCTGGCAATGGGTTCTGGTTGATATTAGGTGCCTTTGGAGCTTGGACCTCAATCCGATTAGTTTCAATGAGCTCTTGAATAGCTGTTTTCAATTGCCAGCACTTCTCTGTGTCATGCCCCGGGGCACCAGAACAATATTCGCAGCTCACGGAGTGATCAAGATTCCTTGGGGGAGGATTTGGCAATTTTGGTTCGATCGGACTCAGCATACCCAATTGTCTCAACCCGCGGAACAAACTGGTATAGGATTCTCCCAATGGAGTGAAAGTCTTCTTCTTCTGCAACCTCTCATTCTTGGTGACCTGATTGTGTCGGAAACCTGTTCTAGGGGGATTTTTGTAGGCTCTTGGGGGTGGATAGGCATTTTGTGGAGCTGGGTAGATACTTTGTGGAGATGGCATACGCCATTGCATATGAGCGGGAGGTTGAGTGTATGTTTGTGCATGATGGACAACAAAATAGGGATCTGGCAGTGGGTAGTAGTGTCGTGGTGGGCTATATGGAGTGTGGTGGTAAGTTTGGTGATAGGGTCGAAAGCTGGTTGTAGTAATGTGAAGGGCCCCTAGATCCGACCCAAGCTCCCGACTCAATTGTCGCAAGATCCTCTTTCTTCTTCTTTTCAAATACACCCCCAATACCGTTTTGAATGGCCTGGGTGGTTTCTTTGATTGCTAAGTAGCTCATGATTTTATTAGACTTGAGTCCTTATTCTACCATGCCTCCCATTTTTACAACCTCATTAAAGGATTTGCCCACTGCTGACACCAAATGGCCAAAATAAGTGGGTCCAAGGCCTGCAAGAAATAGTCAGCCATCTCACTTTCTTTCATCGGAGGGTCAACCCTCGCTGCTTGCTCCCTCCAACGGAATCCATATTCCCTAAAACCTCACCAGGCTTTTTCTCAATCTTCGTCAATGATAGACGGTCTAGGATAATTTCAAGATTGTACTGAAAATGGCAGGCGAAGGCTTGGGCCAAATCGTCCCATGTGTACCACCTATTGTGATCTTGTCTGGTATACTATTCCAATACCGATCTACTCAGACTTTGGCTGAAATATGCCATCAATAACTCATCTCTTCCACCCGCCCCTCTCATCTTGCTACAAAATCCTCTTAAGTGTGCTATTGGGTCACCATGCCCATCATACAGATCAAACTTAGGCATCTTGAACCCTGCTGGTAACTGAACATCTAGGAACAAACATAAATCCTTAAAGGCCACACTTACTTGACCTCCCAAACCCCTCATAACCCTGAACGATTGTTCCAAGATTTTGACCTTTCTGATCATCTCCTCATGTTCGAGATTTTTGGGTGGCTTCTCGTTCTCTGCCGGAAGATCAAGATGAGGGGTGTAGAAATATGGTTCTAGAACTTTGAAGGTGGGCTTAGGGGGATAATACTGGTTGTCGTGAGTCTAGAACAGAGGCTCACTGGAATACCGGTGTAATGCAGCAGATGGAGGTGCCACAAAAATAGGTGTGACTGGTAGAGGGGGGTGCGGGACTTGTTTGGGTGGTGGAGCTTGTGATGTATGGGAAGTGGTGCCATAGCATTGTTGGTAGAGGGGAAAGGCCGGAGACGAATTCACAGTGGGAGGTTCCTGAGGTTGAGCCAATTGTGGGATATAAGCAGGGTTGGCGGGATAAACCGGTGGTGGATGCCCCTTTGCCCAGGCCTGGTACATTTTAGCCATTTCCTGCTTTAACTTATACATCTCTTCCTTCATTTCATTAACATCCAATTCTTCCACCTTTTTTGATGGATCAACGATACTTGCCTCCGGTTCTTGGTTGGCCATGTTCAGCTTGTGTTTTGATCGGGTGTTGTAGGAGTGAGTTGCCAGAATGCCAATCAACTAACCACCTGCCTAGACTCAATATACCAACAACAACTTTGTTAGCAATTAGGGCTTTAACAGATTGGTAACTGCATATTTTGGGGAATAAATGCACCTAAGCAGTTAACTGTCTCTATTATGCATTTGATCGGCTGCTTGAGTCATCCCGGCTTTTCCTTTTGTGTTTTTTAGGTTTACGGTCGAATCTTATGGATATTGCCTACGTATCATGACCCCGCATGAATCAGACCGAGCGTAGTTCTGAGAGATAAGTGTGAAAGTAAATAATAAAATATTTTTGGGATTTTCAATTTTCATAAAAAGCAAATGCTTTGATTACAAAGGCTCAAAACTAACAGACTCCAAAAGAAACTAACAGACTCTGATGCAAGGACGAAATACAGACTCCAAATATAAACTATCATACTCCCACAAAAGAAAATACAGACTCGAAAACAACTGACAGACTCCAGCAGAAAGAAAATACAGACTCAAAACAACTAACAGACTCTAACGGAAAAGGAAATACAGACTCAAATGAAAAATCATGAATACATTAATGCTCCTGGTACCCGCGGGACATCATTCGGTCTCGCCGCAGGCCTATATGCAAGATCCCTTTGAAGTCTATCCAAGTCACTCATTATCTTTTTAACAAATGTCCTCACTGCCGCGAAGAAGGGGTGCGAGTCATATCCTCACATGCTTGGCACTTCACAACAATGTAATCGACTATGGTTCTAATTCTTTCTCTTATGACTCCTTTTTCTTGCAACAAATGCCCGATCTGCTGGGCCCAGGATTTCAAAGTTTGTTCGGCCACATGATTCTGCTCCTGAAGTTGTTGTAAATCCATTTCTAATTGTGCCAATGATGTATAACAATGTTCTCTTTCTGCCTTAAAGTCTTTTGCCTGCTTGATCACTTTGTTCTCTGTGGTAACGACCCTTTTCTTTAATCCCGCGACCTCATTGTTGTACTTTTCTTTCAACTGCTTAACCAGGCGTGCTCGTTCATCCGCGTTTTTAGCCAATTGCTTTCGAACCCTGGCTAGTTCACTTTTTGCTTTGTTCAAATCAAAACTATAGTCACTCACTTTCTGCCTAAGGTTACCTATAAGTTTTTCATCTTTGGCACTTCGGGTAGGATTTTCTGCCGCTACTTTCATTTTCTGAATTTGGGCTCGAAGGACCTCATTTTCTTTGGCTAGCTTTTTCTTTCACCTTCGTCCGCCGCAACTTGCAAGCTATTCTCGAATTGAAGTTCTTTGACTTGTTTCTCCAACTTTCCTATTGTGGCCCTGTACTCATTCTCCTTGGCCAACCAAGCCCATTGTTCTTGTGACGCCTCGACGAATTCCTGAAGGTGGGGTCTTTTGGCCGGCCTACCAAACTCAATTTCTCTTCTATACCAAGACAAGTACCCTGGTGAAACTTCACCTTTGGATCAATCACGTACACAGGTACTTGCTGTTGAGTATTGACATTCACTTCAAATTTGGCGGACTGCTGCTTCATGAAACTGACTGTTGGGTCCGATCTCGGCAACTTATTACTAAGATCTTCATCTCTCGGAACTATTTGACATCTCCCCAGCTGCCTCAAAACCTGATATGGGGCATAAGGCTGGATACTCCTAAGTCCCATCAAGAGGAAATGAGGCCCGGTGGCTGGCATGTATATGATCTTATCCACGGGTAGCCATCCAAATGTCCACTCTATTTGGTTTGCAGTGATGGAACGGAGGCGCGCTACCCACTCTGTGACCCCTTCTGGCAAGCTAATCCCATCAACCCTCATATAAAATTCTTCTATGCATGTTTTCTTTGTCGACCCATAACTCATAAATTGAGGACGATGGCATAGGTGTTCAATCATCCACATCTACAGCAACAAGTTGCACCCCTCGAAAAAGTCTCCTCCGGCTTTGCAGGCTGTGAGAGCGTGGAAGATTTCAGCTACTATCATGGGTGCGAGGGTGTTGTTGGCCTGAGTAAGCAAAGTGCTGACAACCCCGACTACTCGTATGTCAATATTTTCATCTTTTCTAGGAAACACCAAAAGTCCCAAAAAGACCACCATAAAAGCAAAACACCTGTGTTCTTCCACCTTAAGGCGGTTTCCTTTGCTGCAGATTTTGTTTTCCGGCTTGTTGAACCCCCCTATATGACCATATCTGTTGTATATAAACTGCAAAGTACAAAAACCAGCGCCAAGTCTGGGTTGTGGACCCCCTGCTTATTTTCAAAGAGTCTAGGAACCTGTGTATGGCTACGATCCTTGGAGCAATCAGGTACTGGTGTCTTAGAGGAACTTTGGGACCCCCAATATATCCGGCTATTTCTTCCAATGTTGGGGTAAGTTCAAAATCTGATAAATGATATACGTTGTGGGCTGGGTCCCAGAATGTAACCAATGCCTTTATGATGTCTCCCCTAGGATTGATCTTTAGCAACCCAGTGAGGCCTCCCAGGTATAGATTGACCGTGTCTTGTCCCGATTTACCCAGATCGTCCCACCATATATGCAACTCCAAAGGGATATTGTTCACGATTGTTATTGGCAAATTATGACTTGTGCTCATTCTGTACATTTATTAGGGTGGTTAAGCAAAATTCACGATTCAATTGACTCAAAAACAAAGCTGATACTTTTTCAAAATTTTATTTCAAAAGTAAAAATCCAGCTTTGCAAATACGGCCTTTCAACACTTCTGGGGAAAGATTTTAAGGCTATGCTCGCTAACCGGCTAAAAATTTGAAAAAGAGACCGAAGGCGGCTGTTCTTGCAAAAACAGCCTTCCGGCATCCTTTTGGGGACAATCCGCTACTTTTGACAAAAATGACATCACCTTAACCATTATAATAAAAATAAATTTTTTGTTTTTTTGGGCTATTTTTGCAAAAAGGAAGTTGGACCCGATGGGGGTTGCCTACGTATCTCACACCTTGTGAGAATCAAACTGGCGTAGTTCGGGCTATTTGACAAAATAAAACCAATTATTTTCTTTTCTAAAAACACAAATATTTTTCCCTTTTTTCCTTTTTTAAAACCCACAAAATTTCTTTTTTTTTTTAGAATTTCAGCAGAGTTTCGGTATGTTTTGGGACATCGTTTTTTCACAACAAGCCTTTATCCCTCTCAACCACCTCATTACTTTTCTGAATTTCTCTATAAACCGGTCAACATGCAAACCGAAGAAAATGAATGCACAAGTAGCAAGTAAGATGCATCATAATGGTCTTTACATTTTGGGTACACCTGTCCTAGACAGATCCAACCCCTGTGTTGAGTCTCCAAAGTCAAATGCACATGATGCAAACAAACATTCCTACTAGGGATCCGGCATGAGGCTGAGTTATTCTAGGTTCAAAACCTGGGTATGTGTTCTAGACTGTGTACTCGAGCGGACAACTCGAACCGAGGAGGGGGCTACGTACCGGGAACCAAAAGGCCACCCAGCTTAGTAACTTGTACGAGTCTCTTTCTTATTTCAAAGTATGACACTAACAGAAAAGGGAGTCTCGACCAGCGAGCACATCCCCGAAGATGAGAAGAGAAGGGTTTCGTAACAGTGTATGTACAGTTCAGATAATATCAAAGCGGTAAAAGCAACATTTAGCACATTAGGCCAAAACATGTAATAAAATCAGATAACAGATAAAACCAAATATAACAATTCATCTAAGCTCGAATTCTAAACCCTGAACCAGAGATTCTGGGTTCGATCCCCAGCAGAGTCGTCAGAGCTGTCACACCTCCTTTTTTCCTATGCCCCGAAAGGATAGTATATAGGGGAGTTTTTCCAATTTAAGTGACAATCGAAACGGGATTATTTTATTTGAAATTCAGAGTCGCCACTTGGGATAATTTATTGTGTCCCAAGTCACCGGTTTAAATCCCGAATCGAGGAAAAGATTGACTATATTATCGGTCCGCAAACCAGAAATCTAGGTAAGGAATTTTGTTAACCCGGGAGAAGGTGTTAGGCATTCCCAAGTTTCGTGGTTCTAGCACGGTCGCTCAATTATTATATTTGACTTAATTATCTGAATTTAAACAATTATGAACCTATGCAAATTTTAACTTTTATTCGCTTTTATTCATTTTTTAGAGACAATTGCAACGTGACATAAATGCACCCGTGATCTTTGACGTATTTTAACATCGTTGTGATTTGGATTTGGGTCACATAAATGCGCACCCGAATTTAGGAAAGTAATATTATTAAACTAACACGCCTAAAGCGATTACGAATTTGTAACTTTGCGAGGGCCATGAAAATTCACTAAATGGCATGCCTCGATTTCTAAGGATAAACAAAATTAATTAAACGAGGGCCATGCAATTATCATTTTTGTTCGGCATGGCGCGCCTCGATTTATTAGAAAAATAATACTTAATCAAACGGGCCTAAGATGTTTGAGCCTATTCTAGATTAAGACTCTAATTGCTTTTAATGGTCATAAACCCAAGTGAGATCAGCAGGTATTTTTATTACATGAAGAGGTTTGGGCCAATGCAACTATTAATTAAGCTGGTTCGAATAAAAAGAACATAAGCCTTAGCATATACAAGGCCCTGCTCGTGGAAGGCCCTTAGACTTGGGCCTGAGAGAGCCCAAGTTTTCTTACGGACTGACTCGACATCGAGTCTATATGGAGCCTCGTCAACCCAATTTGAGTAAGGAGATTGGACTCCAAATGACCATTACAAAATCATGAAGAACGAACATGATTATTCGAATTAGGTTGTTATTACAATTCCTAAGCAGATTATTCGGATCTACACTAACATGATTTCTCAGCACACGTATGCTAATAGCTATTTCACTTCATCTCATTCTCCTTGCCTTAAATCATCATTCCCAGACAATTTCAAATCAACAGTGATTTTCAAAATAAAACATTCAACTAATACTCATATTATACAGCTTAAGATATCAAACAGTAACATGAAATCCTGGACATATCATTAGGCCTCAATATTCAAATGAGCTATAAAGGCATAAGGGATCTAACACCATACGCTTAGCTAACACTACTTAATCACAGAATTTAGCTAATGATCACTATTTTATCAAGTTCCATTTCTCAACAGTCCAAGACCAGCTATACTAGCAAGAATTTCAAAAACAAGCAACATTTAACTACAAGGGCTCTCCTAACTCCAAACAGGTGCAACTGACTAAGAGTCCTCATATCAAACATACAATACATCAATTAACTCCAAAAGATTGAAACTGAACTAAAGGATCTGAATATGTAGAAGCCATATTTAGCACTCCAGATTCCATTTTACTTCAATATCAAGCCTCATGTGAGGTGAGTCTAGAAACATGTACCTGGAATATGAAATGAAAGAAAGCAAGGGGAAGTTAGTAGCCAAGCAGCAGAGTAGCAGAACCCAACAACTAATAATACCCAGTAAAACCAAATTCAAACCCAAGAGTGAGGTGCAGCAGTCCAGAAAACAATTTCAATTGAACCGTGACCTCAACAACTGAAACAGTGATACTTTTGTATTTCCAGTCATTTTCAATTTTTCTCTTCAATTTCTGCCTTGAAAGGCAAGAAAACCATGCCTTTATAGGCAAGGAAGTAGGGCAGCTTATAGAAAATCAGATTTGCAATTAGACCCTTTTCATATTTTTATTTTTGCCTAGATATCCCTATTTAGTTTTCAAATTCAAAACAAACCCCAAGTCAGCTTTTCAGAAGCTTCCTAATCAGTTATACTAAGATTCCCCTAAGCACATACCCAAAACTACCCCCATACCCCTGTTATTTACACTCAGCAACTCATAGGTCAAGCTGACCCAAAGGCCTGATACGGGTTAATAACCCAGGTTCAGTTCCTTCTTGGGCTTTTGATCCCTCAGAGTCCAATTAAAATCAAATGATGACTCCAATTTTGAGAAACTGACCCAAACTTTCCCTAAACAAAGAAGCCTAGAACCATTTGTTTATAAACAGCCAAAACCAAAAGCAAACGGAATGAACTAACAAGTACAATTTCATAACAACAAATTAAGTAAATCATGGGCCTAATTTCATTGACTAAGTTATTAAACTAATGATGAAACCATAATTATGCTATTATTACAAAGACTTAGACAAACAAGATAGGGCGAAATAAAGAAATAAGATAATCAAGCTTCACAACGACAAAGAGGAAAACGGAACAAGAAATGGAACCAATTTGAACTCGAAAAAATAACCCTCAAACAAACTTCGACCAAACCAAAAGAGAAGGGATGAGGAGGAAGATGAAACAGTGAAAGAAGATAAAATACAAGGAGGAGGCACTTACCGAATCAAAGCTCGAAACCTAATTGATACTGATTTAAACGAAAAGTGATGTTACCCAGTTGTTCTTCGTAAAAAACAAGTGAATAACATCACTTTCGTGTTTAATCAACCTTCAACCTTCAGAAAGACAAGGGCAAGTAGCCATGCAAGCCACAGAATCAAAGATCGAACCATTTTGATTTCTCGGGGCTTCGAGCTCTATCCTTAGATTCAAGATTTGACGGATTTGGGAGGGATTTGAGGAATATGGGTTAGGGATTTTGAAAGAGGGGGTCACGGGGGTTTTAGGGTGTTAGTTTGGGGGCGGTTTGGGGTGGTGCCGCCAGGCAGACGCGGTGGGAAAAAGGGGCGGCTCTAGGGTTTCATGGGAGTCTCTGAAAGGGAGATGAACAAGATGAGAGACGGGGTTTGGGGAGGGGGGGTAGTGAGATTAGAACCATAATATACTAAGGATACCCTTAGTTCTGGACCGTTTGATTCAAGGAAATCAACGGTCTAGATCAAAGGTAGTCAAAACGGTGTCGTTTGGTTAATAGACGGGGCAGAACGGGTGTGGTGTGGAGTTGGGCCGGATCTGAGCGGGTGTTACAACGGGTATGGGAGGAAACGTTTGGGCTTGGGTAAAGAAATTAAGGACTTGGCCCAAATCCGACTCTCTTTTTAGTTTATTCCCTTTTCCTTTTCAATTCAATTTTTCCAAAATTCTTTTAAATTAAAAATTTAAAAACAAAACCTAAATTAATCTTTGATCAAATAATCCTTATCAAATTAAATTAACTAACTCTAAATATTTATCACAACTATTTAATTCCCAAATTAAAGCAAGCGACGAAATTCGAATGCACAAACATAAACTATTTTTGTGATTTTCCTTTTTATAAAGCAACTTAATTAATTAATTAACTCTAAAATGTCAACCTAAATCCTAAATGCCAATGTACGTATTTTTGTATTTTTCATTAGTTAAATAAAATAGACATGCACAGACAAATGCAAATATTTAACATAGAATGCCTTGAAAATCCATAAAATTGCAAATAATGAAAAGAAATTATTTTGTTTTGAAATTATGGGAGCAATTCATATAGGGCAAAAATCACGTGCTCATAGTGACAACCTTCTTAAGAGTTTGAGTCTGTTTTTTCTTTTGTTTTTAGTAGTTAGTGGTTAAGGGTGCCTCAAGCAAAGCTTCACTTGGGCCTAACACATTTGCCTTTGATCTTATGGTCAAAAATAAATTATTTTGTTTAGGATGGTGAAAGTCGTGACTTGGAGACTCTTGTGTTGACCGATAATCATCAAGTGGTTTTTCGGGACCATTGTGTGCTCAAATCTTATCTAAGGTCGTTGTGGGCCCCCGACTCTATGTCTTTAGCGATCCCATAGCTTGTGTGGTAAGAAATTAGATAGCAAGTCCAAGTCCCGAGCCACTGGTCTAGAACTTGCCCTGAATGTTTGTTGAGGTGAAATACTAAGTGAATTTTGACTTGAGACATGATTATAGGCTCTCGTTGTTCCAAATGATAGATTGAACACTTCCATAACCTATCAATGAGAAGATCTCTAGTCAACCCTTTTGAGCCTTAGACCTTTTTCCTTCAAAAACCATGATACAAGCCTATACCCATTCTAAAAGAGACCCTCTCTTGACACCCGATCTTTCCTTTAGCACATGGCAAAAGTATAAGTTTGGGGGGAGAGGCGAGGATTGCAACAAAGTGGTAAAAAGGAACAAAAATGAAGAAAAGGAAAGGCAATGAAAAAAAAGAAGACAAAAAGAATGTTCAATGTGAAAAAGAACAAAAAAAGGGATTCATGAAAAGCAAAGAATGAAAGGTGTGGAAAGTTGAAAAAGTAGAAAAAATTTGAAATGTATAAGAAAGAGCGACAATGTGTCTCTCTAACCCCTTAGAAAGAAGTGAAATGACTCCAAGAGTTAAGAGAATGTGTGCCAAATGAAGCAAAAGAAATGCTTAAGGGAAGATGGAACCTACTTAGACCAAACATTTCCTACCCTGTACCAAAAGCCTTCACCGTATCTCCACAAAAGCCCTATATGATCTTGAGTTGAATGTAGCTTACATTAGTGGTGACTCACATAAAGGGCAAGCATATGGTACTTAGAGCCGGACTTGTGACTTTTTCTTGAGAGAGATGAGCAAACTTCCATTGACCTCGTTCTGAGTGCCACTATTCTAAAGGTGAGGGTTACTTAGGGAGAGTTGAGGATGTGTGAGTTTGGGTTCCACAATGACCAAAGTAATAGAAAGAGTTCTTTGATGTGCTGAGTCAACTCTTGATGCTCTTGTGTCGCACTTAATCCATGGTGTTTCAAAGAGTAAATGTTGTTAATGATTCATTTGTATTGAGGGCAATTGTTAGTCCCAAATTGATGCTAGATGAGGTTACTTTAGGACAAGTGAATATTATCGGATTTTCCCTTAAGGGGTGGGTTTTATTTTGTTTGCTTGAGGACAAACAAAAGCTTAAGTTTGGGGAGTTGATAACTAGGGATTTTTGATGCATTTTATACTCCTTTTTGCTTATGTTTTGATTAGGAATTTATACAAAATAGTCCTAAAAGGCTCACAAGTTGTGCTTGATTGCAGATTTGATCAACAAAGTGACAAGATATCAAAGATCAGCTCAAAAAGGAGTGAAACTTGCACAAGTACCAAGACAAGACAAAGCTCAGGCAAAATAAGCTCAATGTGGCCGCACACCATTCTATGCGGTCTGCATGAGTGAGGTTCAGAGAGCATAACATTCAGGCAAACAGGCAATGCGACTGCACTAGGTTTTGTGCGGTCTGCACTGAGATCAACACGGACGCACTCGATTTAGTGTGGTCTGCAGTGAGAAAGATCAGAGAGATGCCAATTCCAAGTTTCAAGCCAATGCGGTCCGCACTCCATTTCATGCGGACCGCACCAGAAGCCTCCACGGCCGCACTTCATTATGTGCGGTATGCATTGCCAGAGTTCAGAGACATGAATTTTCAAGTTCAGAGCCTTAGTGCAGCCGCACACCATTTTGTGCGGTTCGCACTAGTCCCGCAAGGGTATTTTTGTCCAGATTTTTCAGCATAGTATAAATTGCTTCTTTTCCCATTTTTAGGTCATCAGATAGTTTTAGAAAACAGCTGTGCTCGTGGGTTCGATACTTTTAGCTATTTTGGGCAATTTTATCTACATTTCAACATTGAATCTTATTGGTTATCTTAGTAATTAGTTAATATGAGTTGTTCTTCATCTATTTCTTGCTTTTCTTCTTTAATTATGAGTAGCTAGACCCATAAGCTAGGGTTGTGGCTCAACTCTAGTGTGGGTAATTGATGGGTCTTGTATTTTAGGGTTAGATTGACTATGGGTGCTTGATATTTGAGCCAATTTCATGTTTTATGGCTGAATTAGTGGTTGCAAACACTAGTTTATGTTTAGTTGACTTGAGCTCTTCTTGAGAAAGAGAGCCTACGTCTCTGAAATAGGTCCAACAAGGAATTGGGGCGTACTCAAGAGATTGACAGCCCCAATTAAAGGTTTTAACCTCGAGAGAGTAATACCTGACTTGAACCTTGATTGCTTGTGCAAATTTGCATACCCAATTGGTCTTGAGAAAGTCAATTCGAGCAAAATCACTCGAACCATCGAGATGTGTAGAGTGGGTAAAATCATGCAACAGTTATATCATACTCTCCAAACATATCAATCATGCCTTAGACTCAAGTATCCGTCAATTGACCACCTAGGCGAAAGTCATTACCCTAGTGCCTTGTAAACCATTTGAACAACCCGTTTTAGTTTAACTCTTAGTTTAATCTAGTGTCATTTACCATTGTAGTTTGATAAAAGTAGAAGTAAAACAAAAACCCTAAAAATGTATAGAAGTGTAATTTGGAACACATACGTAACTCCAAACTAGATAGATACCCGACTCCAAATTCTAGCTCTCTGTGAAAATCGATCCTGACCCTAAATCGGGTAAAAGCTCTTCGACCCTCTCTCGCTGCTTAATATTAGTGCAGAGTAGGCCTCGATCATCCACTCACAAAAAATGCACATTACCTGCATGGACTAAGAGAACTCTTATTCATCCTTTTGCTTACTACAAGGGACCCAAACTTGTTTGGGTTCCTAAAACTAACTCCTAATCTCTTGTGCAGGGAACAATGAAAAGAAGTGGTCAACAATGGTTCATGGATAGTGGGTATTCAAAATACATGACTGGGAGCATCACAGACTTTCTTTCACTAAAAGCCCTGCAAGGAGGGAGTGTATCCTTTGGCAATGGTAAAAAAGGGTACATTCTTAGAGTTGGAAAAGTTATAGTACATAATGGGCTTAAGTACAGTCTCATGAGTGTCTCTCAAATCTTTGATAAAGGAAAAAAGGTGGAATTCTTGTCTAAAATATGTACAGTCACTAACCTTGTGACCGGTGAAATAGTACTAGTGGCCAAAAGATACAAGAACATCTATGTTGCTGATTTTGAATCCTTACAGAGCGGTGATCTGAGTTGTTTGAAGGCTGTTGATGATGATGCTGAACTATGGCACAGAAGATTGGGCCATGCAAGCTTTTCCCTTCTGAACAAACTAATTTAGAAGGACCTGGTTCATGGTCTGCCTATGTCACAATTCAAGATGCAAAAAGTCTGTGATACCTGTGCTAGATGAAAACATGTGAAGTCCGATTTTAAGTGTAAAAGAGATATGAGCACCTCAAAGCCACTAGAGCTTCTGCATATGGATCTGTGTGGACCTATGAGAGCGCAAAGCAGAGGAGGAAAAATATAACATTTTTGTAATCGTGGATGACTATTCCAGATTCATATGGACTCTGTTTCTCAGAACCAAAGATGAAACTGCTGACGTGTTTGTGGACTTTGTGAAGAAAATCCAGGTGAAGATGGAGTCTAGAGTTGTATGCTTTAGATAAGATCATGACACAGAATTTGACAATGTCAAATTTGATGAATTCTGTAATGAAAATGGCATCACTCACAACTTCTCAGCTCCCAGAACTCCCCAGCAAAATGGAGTAGCAGAAAGAAAGAACAGAACTCTGGAAGAAATGGCAAGAACAATACTGATTGGCAGTGGAATTGCAAAGAACTTCTGGGCAGAAGCTGTCAACACTGCCTGCTACTTAGTGAACAGGTGCATGATTAGATCACTTCTGAACAAAACCCCGTATGAATTGTTGAATGGAAGAAAATCCAAGCTTACTCACCTAAGAACATTTGGATGCAAATGTTATGTTCTCAATAATGGAAAGGATCAGCTTGGTAAATTCGATGCCAAGAGTAACGAAGGAATATTTCTGGGCTACTCTTCTCAAAGCAAGGCTTACAAGATATATAACAAACGGACTCAATGGTCCATGTTATTTTTGATGAATCTTATCCATCATTTGAGAAGAGTGCTGAGGAAGATCAAGATGGAGAACCCTTACTAGTTCCTGGTGAAGTCATTAACATGACAAACAGAAAGGCAGATATGATGAGTCAAGTAAAGGAGCCAAATGAAGACAATGCTGCCTCATCATCAACAGAACCAAACACTTCAATTACAACCACTGAAGCTGAAGAAAGAGTGGTTGATGCAGTTCAGGGAACTCCACTAGCACCTGAGAGAAGGATAAAGGAAAATCAGCCAAACATAACTTCCTCCTCTCAAAATGAACCTTAGGAGTCTAACTAGAGACACCAAAGCTCTCATCCTATAGACAACATTATCATTCCTCTAGATTCCGGAATACAAACCAGGTCAAAAGCCAGAAATTCACTTGACTTATTAGCCTTTCTCTCTCAAATAGAACCCAAAAATATCAAGGAAGCCTTAAAAGATGCAGATTGTATTACAGCCATGCAAGATGAGCTGCATCAGTTTGAGAGAAACAATGTGTGGCACCTGGTACCTAGACCCCCAGACCGAACCATTATAGGAACTAGGTGGGTATTCAGAAACAAGCTCGATGAACATGGAATTACCATAAGGAACAAGGCCAGGATAGTGGTCCAAGGCTACAATCAGGAGGAAGGGATTGACTATGATGAAACATTTGCTCCAGTGGCTCGCATGGAAGCTATTAGAATTCTAATCGCTTTTGCATCTCATATGGAATTCACCTTGCTCCAAATGGATGTCAAGAGTGCATTTTTGAATGGACTTTTTAAGGAAGAAGATTATGTGAAGCAACCCCAAGGGTTTGAATGTCATGAGCACCCTGAATATGTGTTTCAACTGGACAAAGCTCTGTACGGGCTAAAGCAGGCTCCTCGAGCTTGGTACGAAAGACTGTCAAAATTCCTCTTGGAAAATGGTTTTACGAGAGGGAAAATTGACAGTACTCTTTTCTTAAAGAAACGAGGAAGGAACCTGCTTATTGTTCAGGTATATGTTGATGATATCATTTTTGGAGCAACAACTAACTCTCTGTGTGAATAATTTGCAAAACTCATGGGAAGTGAATTTGAAATGAGCATGATGGGGGAATTAAACTTCTTCTTAGGTCTTCAAGTAAAACAGTCCCCAAAGGGTACATCCATCTGTCAGCAAAATACATTAGGGAGATCTTGAAGAGGTTTGACATGGAAGCATCAAAGGTGATAGACACTCCCATTGCAACTGCCACTCGACTGGACATGTAGCTTCTATGTAGCTGTAGCTTCTATGTAGCTGTAGCATCCTGTTGTGCTCAGCTTCTATGGATCAAGCAACAACTGGAGGACTTTGGGGGTACTCACTGAGAGTGTTCCCCTTCTATGTGACAATACCAGTGCACTCAACATGGCCAAGAATCCAATTCAACATAAAAGGACAAAGCATATTGATGTGAGGCATCATTTTCTGAGAGACAATATGGAGAAAGGGTTGATATGTATGAAGTTCTGCAACACAGAAGATCAAATTGCAGACATTTTCACCAAGGCATTAAGTATGGAATAATTTGAAAGAAACAGAGTGAAGCTGGGGCTGTTGAAGCCAAATTGAGAACCTGATTCCTCTTTAGCTGGCTCTTACCCTTAAGAAATAACTGGCTCAAAGTGTTTTCTAGCCATGTCTAACTCACTTCAATACCGTTGCAGGTAAACACGCATGATGAGCATAGAGGCGATAGATGCAGTGCATGAATGATAAAAGAGGATTGATTCTTTTCAAAATAAATAAATAAATTCAAGAACCAGGTTCTTGTACCAAAGGTTAGTAGTTCTGTGCATCATTTAATACACGTCTTAAAAAGGGTACAAAATACAACTGCCATGTCATCAACTTTTCAGATCCTGCTGTCACGTCTCTTCATTTCAAAATGTTCCATCTCCTTATGAAACATTGCTATTCTCCACACCCATCTGCCGTTTCAGAACCGATGCCTATTCCTCTCTCTTCATAATTATCCTCTCCTTTTAAAAACCCTCTCTTCTGCTCTTCTTAACTATAAGTCTTACACTAAGAATCACCCAAAAAGGAAGGATCGTCACACCACTTTGTTCAATGGCTGAGAAGACTTTCGATCTCCTTGCCTCAATTTTAACTACCACTGATCAATCTATGGAACCTTCCATTCTCACTAAGCCTTCCTCACCTTCTATTACTCCTGCTGCTATAGTCACACCTTCCCCAGTTTCCCAATCTCTTCCCAATTTAGAAACCCTTGAAACTACTGCTCCGTTCTCTCTATTGTATGATGTTCCCACCAGTCAAACCCGAAGTGGAGAACAAGGTCAAAATACTGAGATCACAAAGGGTTCTGCCATCGTTTCCACCGATTCCATTGTTGTGGAAGCACCGGTTGAGGAAGAGAAAGATGTTGTAACTGTGTTTTTAGTATTCGCTGATAGTGTAATGCATGAGATTACATCCTAGAAAAATGAGACACACAGTATGGAGGAAGAATGGGACATTGTGGCTGTTGAAGGGGATGCAATAACAGATACTACTGGGGTATCACATGAGGAACCTGATCCCTCTCCGGAGGACCCAGGTCACAGCTCTCATCCCCAGGATAGTGTTGTTCCTGCATTCGATGTTGTGCCCCTAGAAATTCAAGCACCTGAAATGAGATCCAGTGATGAAGAAGACCTAGATAATGTGACTCTTGATGCATTCATAAGTAAGCAAATGGTTGTGTCCACCCCTGAGTCTAGAATCAAACAACCCACTACCAGGCTTCAAGTTAAAGTGGCCTACGATTCTGCTCTCCAAAAGAGCAAGAAGAGTAGTAAGAAGAAAAAAAAGAAAGTTGGTGAAAGATGGTGTACCTGTAAGTGATGAGGTGATCCATGTAGTTGAGGTGGAAGAGGGAACCCTAGAGGAACCTGGTTCACTTGTTAGGCGGTCTTCGAAAAAGACAAAGCCTATTTCAATAGAGAAAGGGTCAACATCTAAGTCTAAGATGATGGAGGTAGTGAGTGAGTTCTCCATGTCTGATGATGATGTCCTAGTCAAATCCAAGGGAAAAGTCAAAGTCAGTGGAGAGAAGGTTGGGAAACACAAGTCTAAATCTTTTGAAGAACCTAGTTCTGTGAAGAAAATGAGAAGTGAAGTCAGCCTTGGCTCTGAGCACCTGAGGCATCAAAAAGTTCTGTTGGGTCGTATGTTTGACCCAACAATCTCTGAGATGGCTAGAATGCGCCAAATTCTAGAAATGATCGAGTTTCAATGTTAGGTGAATCTATTTCAAATTGATGCACCTAAGGTGTATGAGGAGGAGTTACAAAGTTTCTTCACTAGCCTATTTCCAGTTGATACTGACCATGTTTGTGCTTTGGTCAATGGGGTGGACATCGTCTTTGATGTAAAATTGCTTGGAGAGATCTTAAGAGTTCCTATTGTTGGTGTATCGAGTGTAAGAGATGTGTGTCAGTATAACTTCAGAAATGTAGTGATAAAAGACAATGCTAACTAGAAAGGGGACCAGATCCATATAAAGCACTACTCCCTATTTACCAGCTGCTGTTTGAATTGGTTAACAAAGTCCTATTGCCTCAAGCTGAAAGGAGGTCAGTGACTTCTAAGTCTGACCTATTCCTAATGGAGCAACTGGATGGTTTTACTCTTGTGATTCTGCCTGCTATTATGATTGAACACATGCAAAAGGTTGCCACCTTCAAGGATGGTAATCATGGCCTTTCCTATGGATTCTTGCTTACTCCAGTGTTCAAATTCTTTAATGTCCCACTGGGGATGGGCAAAGTGGGGACTCGAAAGCAGACCTTCTCACAGACAACTTTGAAAGAGTGCGAGTGTGTGGAAAAGTATGGGGGGGGGGGGGGGTAGGAAGTACATTAACTATTTCTCAGCTTATTAATGCCCAGAACAGTGTAGCTGAGGAAATTCATCGGTTGAAGGCCAGGGATGCTATCCTGGAAGGTCATCAAACCCGAGGGGTTCCGATGTCGAATGATGAAGTGGCTCGTTTGACTCAGGAGAATGCTGATCTCAGGGCACAAGTAGAGAACCTGAAAGTAGAACTACTCAATGAGCAAAAGTCGGCGTTTCTTCTCCAAACACTTGCTGCAGCTACCAAGCCTTTTACTCCTAGTGCCCCCTAAGTACCCCTTCAGTGACCAGTTTTCTGGATATGTTTGTTATGTTTTTTTTGTTCTTCGTTGATGGTTTGGCGGATGTTTTTTTTGTTTTCTTTTTTTTTGTCGTTGGGATGAAACACTACTACTCCCGTTAACAAGTCTAATGTTGCCTCTCGCTTTTTTCAAAAGCAGAGGCATATTAAATCTTTATTAATATCAATCCTCATTTTATTATGTTAGTACTCTCTTCTGTGTTCTATTCTCTATCATGATTGTGTGCACATATGTGACATGAGTTAGCTTAGCTGGATTTCTTTGTGTTGTTATTCTTTTTAATGATGCCAAAATGGGGGAAAATAATACTCAGGGGGGACCACATGTGGAAACTGGTTCTTACTGCTCTAACTATGTGAACTCTTGTCATAATAAGGCATAGTCTCAGGGGGAACTTGTGTTCCCCTGATACTTTAAAACTGGTTCTTACTGCACATGTAGACATTGGTTCTTACTGCTCTAACCATGTGAACTTTCGTCACGATAAGGCATTGTCTCAGGGGCAACTTGTGTTCCCCTGATACTTTAAAACTGATTCTTACTACCCTAATTTCACTCAATAAATGTTAAGTTTGTCATCATCAAAAAATGGGAAATTGATAGATTTTAAATACTTTTGCCTTATGTTTTGATGATCTAACAAACTTAATATTAAGAACCAGATAGGGAACCTGACCTACTTGGACTGCTGCAAGCTTTAACGTATTCCAGCTAAAAGTGAACTACTACAACTACAGGAGCTAGGAACCCACACAAGGACCTGATACTCTTGTGGTTTCCTCATAGCAGTACAGAGTCAACTGGACACAGCTGGAAATGAAGTGACTGACGACACTGTTTCTGCCGCACTGCACTATCTCCAGCGCCCACTCATTCTCTAACCAAAACAAAGTACTCACATCATTTTAAGTGATGTGATCAAGATGTACCTACAATGAGTTTTATACAAAAAATCACTTGAAGGTTTCTATTTCTCATTAAAGCTTCTTGCAAAAATAGAGAAATCAATCCTCACAAGCTTGAAGAACAAGGTTGAACGCAACTACGGACCAGTTCCTAAAAGATAGCCTGTTGTTGTCCTAGTTGAGTTGTAACCTTGTTATTGTACTTATTGTATCTCCTAAACTACTTACCTAGAAGTGTTTGATTAGGAATCCTCTTGTAAATCCGTAAACTCCTTGAGTTATGTTATGATTAGATTTAGTTATAAGCAAAAGTCTTTGTAATTGTAGAATTACAAAGTGGCTTGCGGTGAGAGCATCGCAAGTTAGAAAAAGCCTTTGTAACTAGGACGTCACAAAGTGGCTTGTGGTAAGAGTACCACAAGTTAGTTGAGTAAATACTTTGCAATAGGAGTCATTGCAAAGTGGCTTGTAATTGGTTCTTTACAAGTTAGTAAAGTTAAAAGCCTACAAGTGTAGGTCGTGGTTTTTTGATCTCCTTGTGTGAGATTTTTCCACGTAAAAATTCTCTGCCTTATTTACATATTGTTTTATCAGCATTCTTAGTAAAATCTTGTAGTAGACCAGGTACTCTACGGTTTGGTGGACTCATAAAAACTAACACATCCCTATGACAAACCAGGACAATATCTGTGATGACAGAATCGGAGGCGACAGCCTCGGTACAGGCAGGAAGGGCATAATATCTGGCCTAGCCTCCCCCTCTAGGGCGACCCTACCTCCTCAATGTCCACCTCTAGCTATCTGAGCATGTGGGGTAGCAACTGGTGATGTGATCATAGCCTGAGAACTCTGCGGAGCACGCTGTGGCTGAGAAGTCTGTGGAGGTGCACCCCTCCTAAGTTTAGGGCAATCCCTCACCATATGGAGTGTGTCACCATACTCAAAACAAGCTCTAGGAGGACGTGGTGGCTGTGACTGGCTCGGTCTAGGTCTGCTGGACTGACAACTGAAAGCACCCCGCGTAGGAGGTGCACTAGATACTAGATGTGCATAATAAGGCTCCTGAGGTCTAGGAGAAGCTGGAATACCACTGGCTGTTGGAAGAGATGAATGAACGGGAAGACTCATATAACCCCTACCATGACGAACTATAGCAGGAGCACGGGCACCAGCATAATAGCCCGACTCTCGAGACCTCTTGCCCTCCCTCTCCTTTCGATCCCGAGCATGCATACCCTCTATCCTCCTAGCAATGCTCACCACATGCTGGTAATGAATATTCATCTCCATGTCCCAAGCCATGTTAGATCTGATGCTAGGAATGAGCCCCTCAATAAACCAGTGAACCCTCTCACGAACAGTAGCAACCAAGGCTGGTGCATGCCTAGCCAAGTCAGTGAAATAGACAGCATACTCCGAAACAGTCATAGTGCCCTGACGCAAATGCTCAAACTCTGCGCACCATGCATCCTTGAGGCTATGAGGAACAAACTCTCTCAAGAACATATCTAAAACCTGAGTCCAAGTCAGGAAAGCTGCCTCATCTAGACTGTCCAACTCATAAGTGTGCCACCACTAATAGGCTACTCCTCGAAGCTGGAAGGCAGTGAAAGAAACCCCACTCGATCCTGATATACCCACAGTGCGGAGGATACGGTAGCACTTCTCTAGAAATCCCAGGGCATCATCTGATGCTAAACCACTGAATCCTCCGCTGCTCATCCTCTAAAGTCGCTTCCCTATCCTCGGGTTGATCTGGGACTGCAGGCGGTGCCGGTATAACCTCTAGGATCTGATCAACTTGGACCCGCTGCTCAGAGTGCGGGCGGCGGGAGTCTGTGCTCCTCCCCGACCTGGGATGTGGCTGCAGCAAGGGGAATTAGCCCTGCCTGAGCTAGAGTGGTGTACATGCTCACGAACTATGCTAGTGTCTCCTGAAGAGCTAGAATAGTAGTAGCAGTAGGCGTATCAGGTGCCTGGACTCTGGCTGGAGCTGTTGGTGGCTCCTCTATGGCAGCTCGCGTGGGTGCTCTGGCTGCTCCACGGGTGCGTCCTCGGCCTCTACCTCGGCCCTGACCTCTGACGGCTCTAGCAAGGGGCGTGGGTGCCTGGTCATCTCCGGTAGCACGTGTCCTCACCATCTGTGAGAGAATAGAAGACAAAAGTTTAGAATTGTGATATCAAAAATCTCGCACGACAGGGAAATCAAATGAAGTGGAATTTTCCTAACAATTACATAGCCTCTAGTAGATAAGTACAAACGTCTCTGTACCGATCCGCGAGACTCTAATAAAACGACTTGTGATTCATGACTCCTATAAACCTAGAGCTCAGATACCAACTTGTCTTGACCCAAGTTCGCCCTCCGTGAACTATCGTGACAGCACCTAGTCTCTACGACTAGGTAAGCCTAACAATTTCGAAAACGAGAAAACAAATGCGGAAAAACTAATAAAAATTGAAGATAAAAAAATATAGAAGAATTTAAGATGCCGCTCGGCATATACTAATACAAGATCTCAAAAATTGAATAACTTTCCGAAACTCGGAATCTCATAAAATCACAAGCTATGAATACTACATAGTGCTCTAACACCAGAATGTCTAGATCAAAGTAAATACAGAAGGGCTATAACTACTAGAGAGAATAGAGAGGGACTCCTTGGTCTGCGGATGCGGCAGATATACCTCAAAGTCTTTGAAGAATCGCTTCGCCTCAAGGATGATAGGGCTGAGCCGAAGAATCTGGATCTGCACATGAAAAACATGCGCAGAAAGAGCATGAGTACACCACATTGGTACTCAGTAAGTTTCAAGCTTAACCTCGGTCGAGTAGTGACGAGGAAGGTTAGGGCTCTACTGATTATAGCTGTAAAACGAGGTAAAACAATATTGAATACGACAATATAATTAAATGCTAACAGTATGAAGTAACATAGGATAATAAGAATAACAACAAATACAACGGAGAGAATATTATAGATAAGAACGTAACTCCACACAAAGATAGCAACCGGGGATCTCCCAGGATACCGTCCTATAGTCCCCAAATGTAAATATCCAGTGGATCTCCCAGGTGTCGTCCCGTAGTCCTACTCATAGTGCGGGGGGATCTACCGAAAATTCCGATCCGTAGTCCCAAATGTAAATACCCAGTACTGGGGGAATCTACCGAGTGCAGTCCCGTAGTTCCAATATAATGTGCATGGGGATCTACTGGAACATCAATTCGTAGTCCCAAATAAACAGGTAAGGGGGATATACCAGGATATCGCCCGTAGTCCCAAAGTAAACACACAGCACCAACACAAAGAATATTCAATTCAAACCAATTTCATACCAGGTAAAATAGTTATATCTAACCTAGCATGCTGCACATAATTAAAATAAAGAAGTTTGAGCAAGTAAAGCAATTAAGTAAATTAGACATGCTTCCCTAAGCTAACAGTAGGCTTAAATTGCAAGTAGTATAAACAGGGAAGAAAACACTGTTATAGTTACTTACGAAAACAGGATTTTCAACAATTAGCACATGTACGCACTCGTCACCTCACGTACAAGGCATTTTATATATCAACAATACCAAATCCTAAGGGGAGTTCCCCACACAAGGTTAGACAAGTCGCTTACCTCGAACCAGTTCAAAAATCAACTCGAAACCACGTTCTTGCCATGAGTATCCAACTCCAAATGGCCCAAATCTATTTAAAGTAATTGCATAATGTAAATATAACTTCAACTAACTAATTCAACTAATTAATTCAAAGCTAATACGCGAAACTAGGAAACACGCCCAAAAAGCCCCCCAGACCCGCATCTCGGAATCGGGTAAAGTTTACAAATTCAGAATCCTCACACTCTCACGAGTTCATATATACAGAAAATTACTCCAATCTGACATCAAAATCTTGATCAAAACTCCAAAATTAGGCCTAAGAACTTTTCCAAATTTTCTCCAAATTTTCACCCCAAATTCGAATTTAAAGGATGCATTTAAGCATAGATTCGTGGAAATTAATCAAAATCGAGTAAGAATTACTTACCTAAAACACCCGGGTGATAATCTCTCCCAAAATCGCCAATCCCGAGCTCCCAAATCAATTTCTAAAGTTTTGAGACTAAACCCTCGTTTCCACATCTGTGGCTCTGGGACCGCACCTGTGGTCCCGCTTCTGTGGAGACCATGTCGCACCTGCGACTTTCCCTTAAACCAATAATTCCGCACTTGTGATCCCCTTTTACACAGATTCGATGCCACTTCTGCGGTGCATAGGCCGCATCTCCGACCTAAGCCAAAAATACCTCAGACCGCACCTGTAGTCCTCCTACCGCTTCTGCGGTGCCGCACCTGCGGTCCAATACACGCATGTGCAATTATGACAGGTTTAGCCAACTTTATATTTCTTCTAAGTCCAATTCAACTTCCGTTAAGCATCCGAAACTCACCCGAGGCCCCCGGAACCTCAACCGAACATGCCAACTAGTCCTAAAATATCATACGAACTTATTCCAACCCTCAAATCACATTAAACAACACTAAATCCACAAATAACTCTCCAATCCAAGCCTAAGGATTTCCAAAACTTCCAATTTACGCTTTCGATCAAAAAGTTTATCAAATCTCGTCTGAATGACCTAAATTTTGCACACATGCCACATTCAACAATACAGAGCTACTCCAACTTTCGAAATTCCATTCCGACCCCTAGATCAAAATCTTACTGTCAAACCGGAAACTTCAAAAATTCAACTTTTGACATTTCAAGACTAAATATGCTACGTACCTCCAAAACATAATCCGAACACGCTTCTAAGCCCGAAATCACCCAACGGAGCTAACAGAACTGACAAAATTCCATTTCGAGGTCGTCTTTATATTGCTCCTACTACGGTCTAAATTCTAATGCTTAAACTCTCATTTAAGGACTAAGTGTCCCAAAACACTCCGAAATCCAAAACGTACCTTCTTGGCAACTTACAATAGCAGGAACAAATACGAAAAATGCAGTTAATAGGGGATCGGGTGTTAATTCTTAAAATGACCAGTCGGGTCGTTACAATGAATTATCGAGAAAATAGCTTAATGAGAGAAGCAATTAGAGAAGATAGAATTATATTATCTTTAAAAGTGATTCCTCAATTACATGTATATCAACTATATATGCTCAGTTGAAGATTCTAGATGTAGTTCTTAACTAACAACTTGTAACTAACTCTAACCGATTGTAACTAACATAACTAACTATTGCCACGTCAGCCGCCAACTCAGTTTCACTGTTACTGCATTTTAGTGCTTAATTCGAGTTCTTCTCCTTCATTGCTTGATCTCTTCTTAACTTGTATCAATTTATGATCAGTATAGATGGCTTTCTAAGATGGATTCTGGTTGAGGGCAGTAATTATGGGCGGGATAAATGGATTATAGGAGGATGGTTGATGATGTTAGGCACATCATGGCACTTTTTTAATTGAGAAACATGGAAGGTTGGATGGATAAGGACATCAACAGACATGAGCAATTTGTAAGCTACTGAACCAACCTTTGCTGCAATAGGATAAGGCCCATGATACTTATCAACCAATTTGTTGAAAGGTCTTGTAGCCACTTAAATTTGCCTGTAAGGCTGAAGCTTCAGATAAACCCATTCTCCCACTTCAAACGACCTATCAGACCTGTATTGGTTGGCAGCATCCTTCATTTTGAGCTCTAGACAAGTGGAACTTCAACAACTGTACTATGGCTTCTCTTTCTTCAAGGAATCTATCAACCATCTCAATATCTGCATCTCCACTCAAATAGGGAAGATGTATGGGAGACTTTTGACCATACAATGCTTCATAAGGAGTGCATTTAATAGTAGAGTGATAGATAGTATTATACCACCATTCTGCTAGGGCAGATATTTTGACTAATCCTTAGGACTATCTATGCAAAAACATCTCAAATAGGTTTCCAAAGTTCTATTCAACACTTCTGATTGACCGTCTGTCTGTGGATGGTATGCTGTGGACCTTTGCAACTGTACTCTTTGAAGTGAAAAGAGTTCCTGCCAGAAAGAACTTACGAAAAATGGATCCCTGTCACTCGTCATAGTAAGAGGCATACCATGTAGCTTGAAGACCTAGTCTAAAAAATTTTGAGCCATGGTCTAAGCAGTGTAAGGGTGCTGCATAATTAAGAAATGCCCAGACTTAGTTAGCCTCTCTACTACTACCAGAATCACCTCCTTACCATGTGATTTTGGAAGGCCTTCAATAAAATCTTGGCAGATGTCAGTCCAAACATTGTAGGAATTGGTAAGGCTTGTAATAGGCCTGGTGAAGCTGCATCATCATATTTATGTCTTTGACAGACATCACACTTATTTATAAAATCTATGACATTCGTTGTAAGATATTTCCAATGGAATAAGGACTGCAGCCTTTTAATAGTAGCATCCATCCCAGAATGATCTCCTTGAGTAGTACTATGCCAAAGTGTGATTATAGTCTTTCTCAGCTGCTGATCATTACCCACAACTAACCTGCCCTTCCATCTAAGTTGGTTGTTACACCAAGTATAGGATTTATAAGGTTGTGTTTGTAGTTTAGTTATCAACTCCTGCAAAGTTGGAGGGATAGTTTAGTTATCAGCTCCTGCAAAGTTGGATCATCCCTCCATGAAGTTCTAATCTGTAAATATAGTGAGTCATTAGGAGTGAGCAAGAAAATAGCTAAGCGTTCAACAACAGGTTTCTTGATAGTGTATCTGTAGCCATATTCTCAGAATCTTTCTTATATTCAATAGAAAAGTCAAATGCCATCAGCTTAGAAATGCCAGCAACTTGGAAGTCAGTATGCACTTGTTGATCCAATAAATGCTTTAATGCTTTCTGATCTGTCTTAACAATGAAATGATTACCCAATAAGTAATGAGACCACTTAGCAACAACAAAGATAAGAGCAAGTAGCTCTCAGTCATAAACTGACAGAGCTTGATGTCTGGGAGCTAAGGACTTGCTTATATAAGCAATAGGATGTCCTTGTTGCATTAACACAACCGCAATTTCCTTACCACTAGCATCTGTCTCTACTGTGAAAGGTTTAGAATAGTCTTGCATAGCTAGCACAGGTGTAGAGACCAAAGCCTGCTTTAAGTTATTGAAAGCAGTAGTAGCTTCATCATTCCACACAAAGCCATCCTTCTTCAATAGATCATGAAGTGGTTTGCATATGGTTCCAAAGCCTTGAATAAACCTTTTATAATAGCCTGCAAGACCTAGGAATCCCCTAAACTATTTGATATTCAAAGGTGTAGGCCATTCTTGTACAACAGTAATCTTCCTTGGGTCTGTAGATACACCCTCAACAATGATAAAATGCCCAAGGTATTCAACCTTAGCCACTTCAAATGCACACTTTGACATCTTGGCATACAATTGATGCTGCTTCATTGAGTCAAACACACCCTTTACATGATCCACATAAGCAGTCACACTCTTGCTATAAATCAGAATATCATCAATGAATACCAGTACTGACTTCCTTAATAATGGTCTAAAGACAACATTCATTAAACTCTGAAATGATGAAGGTGCATTGGTTATCCCTAAGAGCATTACCAAAAATTCATAATATCCTTCATGAGTTTTGAAAGAAGTTTTGTGAGCATCTCCTTCAGCCATTCTTAGCTAATAATATCCAGCTCTAAGATCTATTTTGAAAAAGATCTCATCACCACTTAGTTCATCAATTAAGTCTTCAATAGTGGGAATAGAAAATTTATCCTTGATAGTTATTTGATTCAGACCTCTATAGTCTACACAAAGTCTCCAACTACCATCATTCTTCCCCACTAACACTACAGGAGATGCATAGGGGCCGGTGCTAGGTTGTATTACTCCTTGGTCTAACATTTCTTGCACTAGCTTTTCAATTATATCCTTCTTAATTCCAGTATACATGTATGGTCTCTTATTAACATGATTAAAATCTTCATTTAGATGAATCCTGTGATCATAAGAACCCTTGTGAGGAGGTAAAGTAGTGGACAACTGAAAGATACATGAATACTGTTTTATAAGTGCTGCTAAGTCTGGGAAGGTATCAGCACTTGGCATAGCTTGTATACTGTGGCATTAAATGTTTTCATCCTCACTGGTTACTAAAGACATCATAAAGAATTGAGTCGTTGCTCCTTCGTTTCTTATCAAACTCTTAGCCTTAGCAGACTTGAGTTGATCATTTGCACCCTTAAGTACATGCCTCTTCCCTAGGTACATAAATTCAATGGTTCTGTTTCTGAAATCAAACAATATCCTCCCCAGAGTATTCCACCATTGCACATCTAGCACAATATCTTCATTTCCCAATGGTAAGAGTAAGAAATCAGATGAGAATGTTGTACCTTGTAATAGCCATTGTAGGTCCTTACAAACTGAAGAAGACTGTAGTATTTTGCCATCAGCTACACGCACAGATTGTTTTTGAATAGAACAAGCTTTGCAGCCTACCCTTGCAGCTAACTTCTCATTAATAAAAGTGTGAGTACTTCAAGTATCTATCAACACTTTAATGACCTCTTTTCATGATGGACTATAACTTTAATTGTCTGATAACCTGCTATACCTCTAAATGCTTGCAATGAAATAGCCATAAACTCATCTGAGTCTTCCAATAGCTCTTGTACCAGACTTTCCCGTTCCTCTACTTCGATTTCTTCATCTTCTGTCACCTCTACCAAGTACAACTGTTTGTTATCTCTGCAGTTGTGGCGTGGTACATACTTATCATCACAGAAAAAGCAGAATCCCTTTGCTCTCTTCTCGTCCATTTCAGCTGCACTCAATCTCCTGTCAGGAATCCTAATGTTCTTATTAAGAATAGGTTCAAAAGGCTTCTTGTTGGTGGAGTTTGGTAATGAATTATTTTGTTTATACTGAGTTTAATTATGATTAGGGGTAGGTAGTAGGGCAGTGTGAGTTCTTATGTTAGGTTTAAGGCCCCAAGATTGAGCTTGGGCCTCAAATACTTCTTCCTACAACCTAGCAATTCTGTAGGCTTGTAGAAGTATTCTAGGTGACTAAATTCTCATAGCCTTGCTCAATTCTGGCTTAAGTCCACCTAATAAACAACTAATTACATTTTCATTAGACAGATTAACCCCTGTCAATAATCTATCAAATTTAGCTTGATAGTCCTTAACATTGCCAGTCTGCTGCAAATTCTTTAAGGCTTCCATATGATCTTCAAACACTTCACCAAACCTTTCATTCAAGGCTAACACATACTCAGTCCATGTAGGTTCTAAAACTGAAGCCCTAGATTTCACATGTGACCTATGCCAAGCAATAGCTTTGCCATCAAAATGAATAGAAGCCACTTTAACCCTCTGATCAAAAGCTACTTCATCCATAGAAAAAAATTGGTCGACTTTGTACAACCAAGTCTTCAAATCATGGCCAAAAAATTGAGAAAATTCTAGCTTAGAGTATCGAGTAAAAAAATTACCATTAGAAGTCGCACATTGATGAACTTCTTTGATTCTTCTTTCTTGTTGACTCTCCGTTGAACCAGCTCAACCAATAGCAGATTCTGCCCTAACTGGCTCCTTCTTCTTCCCTTTTTGATTCATAGCTCCCATGGTTTCCTTCAATTCTAGTAGTTCCTTATCAGTTTGTACATTTTGCTCATTTAGAATCATCATTCCATCCATCAACTTCTGCAATTGATCTTGAATAGCTGTTAATTTGTCCTCCATTTCTTCAACAGGTTTCTCTGTATTTTTGCTGCGAGTCATGATCGAAGATGCCAAGGACAGAAAGCTCTGATACCAATTGGTACAATACAACAGAATCTAACGAGAATAGTCAATCTAGGAGATCGAAGCTCGACGAAGGTGAAAACTATATCAGGAATTATCGAGAAAATAGCTCAATGAGAGAAGAAATTAGAAAAGATAGAATTGTATTATCATCAAAAGTGATTCCTCAATTACATGTATATCAACTATATATGCTCAGTTGAAGATTCTAGAAGTAGTTATTAACTAACAACTTGTAACTAACTCTAAATGACTGTAACTAACATAACTAACTATTGCCACGTCAGCCGCCAACTCAACTTCACTGTTACTGTATTTCAGTGCTTAATTCGAGTTCTTCTCCTTAATTGCTTGATTTCTTCTTAACTTGTATCAATTTATGATCAATATAGATGGCTTTTGAGAAATTAAGGGTTAGTTAAGGATTTTTTCAATTTACATAGCTAATTACACTCGATTGAGCAAAATCAATTTGACGAGCCTTATGTGTTGGGGGTTGGAAGCACAGTTTTTACGAGACAAGAGTCCCCCACATCTGGATCAAACCGTTTTACAAGTTCCCCGTCCTATCCCAGGTTGTACTGATTCTCATACCAATAATTGAGGGGTCATTAGGTTATCAGGATAAAGATATTAATCCCGTATAAAATTTGGGGGTTAGAGTTATCTCATATTTGATTGTGGGTATTAACTAATACCGGTATAAGTTTTATATCAAAATGATGGTATTCGTTATCCCATTATCAGAGGCAGGATAGTTTTCCTGACAGTTTTTGAACTTCATATTCATTAATATACCATAATTATTTGTATAAATCAACTTAATTATTCGCTAATGGGATGCAAGTCGTGGCATCCTCATTGTTTTCTCCATTTCTAATATTTATTTCTAAATTATTTTTTCGACCACCAGATAAAAGCTAACCACTAAGTACTGGCCTATTATGTATTTGGACTTTGCTATGTGGCTAACCATGAAACAATTACATAAATGTTACTCCTAATTAATAAGGATGTCTCACTGCAATATAAAAAGCAGAGTTCCCTACTCAACTACGGAAGACAAGTCCTGGAGAAAATGCTCTACCACTAATTGTAGAAAAGACGAAGCCCATATTTTGACTTAGCTATAATCTTAGTGGGTGCCAATAACACATTCCTAAACTGATAATATTATGTTGCTATATAAAAACCAGAGCTCCCTACTCAATATGCAATTCTAAGTTTAAGTTCTTTTCAATTTTCATTCTTTCTCTAAGTATTGTTAGCTGCATAAGCAAAATGACAAGCTTATGGAAGCTGGGACAATGGCTTTTACTTGTAACTGCTTTGGCAATTTGCTTTGTAGCCAGCACTGTTGTTGCTGATTACTCTTATGGGCATGCTTCTCCCTCACCTTCTTACACCTCTAAGAAGTATTACAAATCTCCATCTCCATCCAAGTATCATGTACCTATTCCTTACTATAAGTCACCTATTCCTGCAAAGCACTACTACAAGTCGCCAACTCCCGCAAAATACTATAAATCTCCAGCTCTCGTAAAATATTACAAGGCGCCAGTTCCCGCAAAATACTACAAGGTGCCAGCTCATGTAAAGAACTACAAATCGCCAGCTCCCGTAAAATACTACAAGTCACCAACTCCCGCAAAATACTACAAATCACCAACTCCTTCAAAGAACTACTACAAGTCACCAGTTCCTTCAAAGAACTACTACAAGTCGCCAGCTCCATCAAAATACTATTACAAGTCGCCATCTCCGGCAAAGTACTACAAATCGCCATCGCCTGCAAAGTACTACAAGTCACCAACCCCAACAACTTATTACAAATCGCCTACGCCCACCAACTACAAGTCTCCACCACCACCAACTTATTATGAGAAATCACCTTCGTATTACAAATCACCTCCACCTCCTCCGAAATACTATGAGCAATCACCTTATTACAAGTCACCCCCACCCCCACCAAAATACTATGAGCAATCACCATCTTCTTACAAATCTCCACCTCCACCGTACTATAAAGAATCTACACCTTCCTATAAATCTCCTCCACCTCCACCAAAATACTACGAACAATCACCTATAATTTACAACTTGCCGTCTCTACCAAAAACCTATGAAAAATCACCATCTTATTACTCATCTCCGCCACCCACAAACTATTACAAGCAAACTCCCACCTATGCCTCTCCTCCACCACCTGAGAAGTACGAGCAATCCGCTATCTATGCTTCACCTCCACCCCCATCGGCATCTCCTCCTCCAACCTACTACTAATTTTAACTATTCAATCATTTTCGCCATTTCCACGACTTTTCATTCCTTTTTGTCCTCTTTTTTGAAGCAGCTCCATTTCCTCATCCAAAATTTGTATATGCTTCCCGGAATGATCGGGTTTTCTTATTATGTGTTCAATGTTCTTTTGTTTTAATAATTTGTATTATTTATTATTTGGTTTAAGTAAGATCCTCGAGATCTCCATCATTTATTCTCATTATATCGAGATTCTATGCATTCTACTTTTCTTAATTCTGTCGTCTCCTTTGTCTAATACTGCGTGCTTTAATAGACTGAAGTCATTCATTAGTCCATAAGTACACCTCCTGAACATCTATTCAAACTTAGTTGAAAAGATTTAAGTCATACTATATTATAAGTGGGAAGCCCATGAAGTTGATTTACGAAAATACCCATAAAATTTTGATTGACTATTTTGGCCTTTTTCAAAAAAGAATTCTATTAAATGAATAAGTACAATTAAGAATGCAAGGTAATTAATAATTTTTACATTTTCTACTATTTATTGAGTGTTAATTTTTGCCCTTCTAACTTTCACCACTAAAACCATCCGTTTACTACTCATAATTAAATGTTGTAAAGTCTGTTCCACTACTCTAAATGTATTTCCTTTTCTTCACCTTCGTCGCTCCACACTATGTACCCATGAAGCCTTTTGCTAAACCAAATCCTTATCACAGCAAAATACCAGAATGGTAACATGCCTTATCATTTGAATTTTAAATTACATTATATACGTATTCTTATTATTATTGATTAATTTCTTATGAGAGAGCCATTAGTTCTGTGTGTTGATATGAAGGACAGTCAAATGACTATGATCAAGCATGCTCATTGTTAGTTGGACTCATGATATTGCTAAAAAATCATGAGGCGTGAAGCATGAAGCTATCACCAGATGGTCAATTTTATGGGGCGTTTAATATCTGTTTTATACTTTACTTTTTTTCATTTAATTTTTAGTGCATTTCGTATCAGCCTTTTATTTTAGTTTTCTTTTTTCTTCCTTCCCACTGACAATTTTGTTTTTGTTTTTTGCTATTGTTATTGCTGTATTTCATGCTTTTGTTATTTGGTAAAAATGTTTCCTCTTGCAGTCACTTCATCTGCTGCAATTTTGTCTCTTGAGTTCAAGGGATGAGGTATAAATTATAGATTCAAAATGCATCTTGAGTTGTCCTTTTGACAATTTCTTTTGCATGGGAGCATGACCATTACTAAAATAAAATCATATTTCTCTTTTTATTTTGGTAAGTAACGGTATATCTCTTCTTTTTTTAAAGTTATTTACTGCTTCTTTCTATTTATCATTATTTATTCTTGAAGGAATTCTACAAAGATATTCCCTCATTTTTTCTTGATACTAAAATTAGGGGAAGAGTTATTTTTTTTTCAATGTAATTTACTTCTAGGTAGATATGGCCCTTGCGGGAAGAAATAAAACCGTAATGTTATTGTTTGATAATGTTTCTTGTAGATGCATATTGGAAGAAATTTAAAGTTATTATTTGTGCCAATATATATATTATGGTTTACCAATATTTGTTATACTTTGATATAAGAGTGTTCTTCTCCAGCTTTCTATACTTCTTATAAAAAAAAAAGAATCATCACAAAATATATACCATCTTGAAATATTTGTACTAATGGATTTATACCATCATGAAATATTTGTACTAATTAGCATGGGATACACGTGCAAGGAACTATTCAGAAACTAGTAAAAATTGAAAAACACAAAAATGGCAAAAGTAAGGTCTAACGTAGTGTATTGAAGGATGGGCGCCCAAGGCGAAGTGTAAGCTCCAGACATGGTGTGCAAGCCCCATAAACCTTGAATTTAACTAATTTATAAATCTACAAATAGTAGAAAAGTTAAAAAAATTGCTAAAAACACGTTAATCTTTTAAAACTCTAATTAAATAAATATAATTGTGAAAACATTAGCATAAATATGGAACATCAACAATCCAACATCAAAAGGAAAAAAAAAAAAACAATCTTGGAAACATAATGTGATATGTACCTCACGTGAAGTAAATGAATCAAGAAACATTTTCTTACTAATTTTGAAGTTCTCTCTCGCGATAATAAGTGGATGTCTGGGTAAGTTTAACAGAACATGTACTGTGTTTGCTTTCTTCCACCAGTATAGGTATAGGGTAACTTTACCCACTAAAGCTTTAATAGAAAAGAAGAGATCATATGATGTTTTAAAGACTAAGCTTGCAATGTTCTCACTTATGATTTATGGTCAATATAGACAGCTTAGTTAAGGAATTTCTGGATTTACATAACTAATTACACTCGATTGCACAAAATCAATTGGACGAGCCTCATGCGATGGGCTTGGATGCATTTTAATGGTACATGTGGGCGCTTGAAGCGCAAATTTTACGAGACAAGACTCTCCCACATCTGGCTCAAACCATTTTACAAGTGCAGAGTCCAATCCCAGGTTGTACGTTATTCTCATACCGATACATTTAGGGGTCGTTTTTATCAGGATAAAGATATTAATCCATGTATAAAATTTGGGATTAGAGTTATCTCATATTTGATTGTGGATATAAGCTAATACCGAAATAGAGTTCATACCAAAATGCAGGGGCGTACGTATGATTTTTCGCAAATGGTGTCGATATTTATAGAAGAGCACATAATAAATAATATTAATTATCATATTACTCAACAAGATATAACCTTAATCCATTGTTTTTATAGAGTCTTAAGTTAGAAGAGGTTGTGAGTTCAATTCTACCTCACTACAATTTTTAACAATAGAAACTCTCTCAAATATTTGGAAAAAATATGATCTAGTTGTGGTTTGAACCTCTGACCTCTTAGAAAAAAAATCAAGAACTTAACCAACATGCCAAGAAATAACATATGTAAATTTCGACTCCGCTCCTGCCAAAATGGTGGTATTAGCTCTCCCTTATCAGAGTCGGGATAGATAATCTATGGAATATCCCAGAATTATAGTCTCATGGAATATTCTATAACTGAATCAAATGACCCCTTAAGGTATACTCTGGTGTGTGTATTTGCTGGTTTTCCTGACAGTTTTTGCACTGCATATTCAATAGCATACCGTAATTATTTGTAAAAGTCAACTTAATTATTCGTTAATGGGATACAAGTCGTGGCATCCTTATTGTTTTCTCCATTTTTAATATTTATCTCTAAATTATTTTTCCAGTCACCAGAAAAAAGCTAACCACTAAGTACTGGTCTATTATTTATTGGAAAAATGATATTGTATAGCCGCTCTCAAAATAATAGCCGAAAAATGTATAGTTTTTTGTGTATATCTAAATTCGGTATGTTATAAACAAAAGTTATACAAATTTTATATACTTTTTCGGCTAACAAATATAAATAATTTTTGACGGGCTAAAAGTGAAAAGACCCTTATTTATTTGGCCTTTGCTATATCATCTTTGTGGCTAACCAAGAACAATTACATAAATGTTACTCCTAATTAATAATGATATCTCACTGCAATATAGAAACCAGAATTTTCTACTCGACTATGCAAGACAAGTCTGGGAGAAAATGCCTACCACTAATTATAGAAAAGATCAAGCCCATATTCTGACTTAGCTATAATCTTAGTGGGTGCCAATAACACATTCCTAAACTGATAATATTATGTTGCTATATAAAAACCAGAGCTCCCTACTCAATATGCAAGTCAAGTTTAAGTTCTTTTCATTCTTTCTCTAAGTATTGTTGGCTGCATAAACAAAATGACAAGCTTAGGGAAATTGGGGCAATGGCCTTTACTTGTAACTGCTTTGGCAATTTGCTTTATAGCTAGCACTGTTGTTGCTGATTACTCTTATGGGTATGCTTCTCCCTCACCTTCTTACACCTCTAAGAAGTATTACAAATTACCATCTCTACCCAAGTACCCAGTACCTACTCCTTACTATAAGTCGCCTGCTGTTGCAAAGAACTACTATAAGTCACCAGTTCCCGCAAAATATTACAAGTCGCCAGCTCCCGTAAAATATTACAAGTCGCCAGCTCCCGCAAAATACTACAAATCGCCAGCTCCCACAAAATACTACAAGTCGCCAGCTCCAACAAAATTCTACAAATCACCAGTTCCTTCAAAGAACTACTACAAGTCGCCATCACCTGCAAAGTACTACAAGTCACCATCTCCAATAAAATATTACAAATCGCCTGCTCCCTCTAAATACTATAAGTCACCAGAACCAACAAAATATTACAAGTCCCCAATTTATAAGTCTCCACCACCACCAACTTATTATGAAAAATCACCTTCGTATTACAAGTCACCTCCACCTCCTCCAAAATACTATGAGCAATCACCTTATTATAAGTCACCTCCACCCCCACCAAAATACTATGAGCAATCACCATCTTCTTATAAATCTCCACCTCCACCATACTATAAAGAATCTACGCCTTCCTATAAATCTCCTCCACCTCCACCAACATACTACGAGCCATCACCTATAAGTTACAACTTGCCGTCTCTACCAAAAACCTATGAAAAATCACCATCTTATTACCCACCTCCACCATCCGAAAATTATTACAAGCAAACTCCTACTTATGCCTCACCTCCACCGCCTGAGAAGTACGAGCAATCCGCTATCTATGCTTCACCTCCACCCCCATCAGCATCTCCTCCGCCAACCTACTACTAATTTTGACTATTCAATCATTTTCGCCATTTCCATGACTTTTTATTCCTTTTTGTCCTCTTTTTTTTAGCGACTCCATTTCCTCGGCAAAAATTGGATGTATGCTTCCCGAAATGATCGGGTTTGCTTATTATGTGTTCAATGTTCTTTTGTTTTAATATTTTATATTATTTATTGTTTGATTTAAGTAAGATCCTTGAAATCTCCATCAATTCTGCTCATTATATTGAGATTCTTTGCATTCTAATTTTCTTAATTATGTCGTCTTTTTTGTCGAAATACTGCGTGCTTTAATAGACTGGCGTCCTTCGTTAGTCCATAAGTACCCTTCTTGAACATCTATTCAAACTTTGTTCAAAAGAAGCAGATTGTCTGTTGAGTAATTTTTCCTGAGAATGGTTTATAACCGATCTATTCCAAAATTTTAAGAAACTTTTGATATCTTTTCACGGCTTCCAAAAGATTTAAATAAAAATTGAAAAGAACAAAAATGGCAAAAGTTCAAGTTTTAAGGTCTGACGTAGTGTATTGAAGGACAGGGGCACACGGCAAAGTGTAAGCTCCAAACATGGTGTGCAGGCCCCATAAATCTTTAAATTTTACTAATTTATAAATCTACAAATAGTAGAAAAGTTGCTAAAAATACTTTAAGCTTATAAAACTCTAATTAAATAAATATAATTGTACATCATGTTATGAAATATAACTCAAAGTAGTAATATGGAACAAGGAAATAAAAACAATTTAGTAAAACATGAACAAGAAATGAAGATAGAGAGAAGGAAGAGATTTTTTTCTTTAATTGTGTGTATTTTCCTATCTATTACAAGACCTTTATATAGGCATGAAAAGTGAAGAAAATATGTCATGGAATATGTCATTGAACATAGAAAACATGTCATTAAGCATGTGACATGAAGATCATGGAGGAAGAGTAGACATCCACGATAATATGATATTTATCATAACACTCCCCCTTGGATGTCCATAAATAATGTGCCTCGTTAAAACCTTATTAGGAAAAAACCCTATGGGAAAAAAATCCTAATGAAGGAAAAAGAGTACACATATACGCCTTTTGGTTGCCTCGTTAAAAACCTTGCAAGGAAAATCCGGTGGGACAAAATCTTGTAAGAGAAAAAGAGTACACCGCGTATTAACTCCCCCTGATGAGAGCATCAGTTCACATCCTTCAGCCTTCGCATCCCAATCTTGTACACCAGTTTCTTGAAGGTTGACGTCAGTAGAGATTTGTTGAACAAATCAACCATATTATCACTTGAACGAATCTGTTGCACATTGATATCACCATTCTTTTGAAGATCATGTGTGAAAAATAACTTTGGTAAATTGTGCTTTGTCTTATCTCCTTTTATGAATCATCCCTTCAATTGGGCTATGCATGTTGCATTGTCTTCATACAAAATTATGGGTAGTTTGTCACACTTCAAACCACATTTGTCTCGGATAAGATACATTATAGACCTCAACCAAATACATTATCGACTTGCTTTATGAATAGAAATTATCTCAGCATGATTAGAAGAAGTAGCCACGATTGATTGCTTAGTCGATCGCCAAGATATGACAGTGCCTCCACATGTAAACACATAGCATGTTTGAGATCAAAACTTGTGTGTGTCAGATAAATACTCTACATCGGCAAAACCAACAAGATCGGGATTGCAATCATTGCCATAAAATAAGCCCACATTGGTAGTCCCTTTTAGATAACGCAATATGTGTTTGATTTCACTCCAATGTCTCCTTGTAGGAGCAGAACTATATCTTGTTAAGACATTAACTGAAAATGTTATGTCACGCCTTTTAGTGTTAGCAAGATACATTAGTGCATCAATTGCACTAATATATGGTGCTTCAGGACCAACAAGTTCTTCATTATTTTCATGAGGTCGGAATGGATCTTTATTTATATCGAGTGATCTCACAACCATCGGGGTACTAAATGGATGTGTTTTATCCATATAAAATCGCTTTAAAATCTTTTTAGTGTATGCTGATTGATTGATAAAAATTTCATTTTTCATATACTCAATTTGTAGACCAAGACAAAATTTTGTCTTTCCAAGATCTTTCATTTCAAATTCTTTCTTTAAACAGTTTACTGCTTTAGGAAGCTGCCTGGGAGTTGTAAAGATATTTGAATCAACATACACAAAGATTATAACAAATTCAAATCCAGATCTTTTTATAAAGATACAAGGACAAATTGAATCATTCTTGTACCCTTTCTTTCAATAGGTACTCACAGAGGCGATTATACCACGTGCGCCTTGATTGTTTCAATCTGTATAAGGATTTTTGAAGCTTTATTTAATAGATTTCTTAGAAACATTAATATGCTTCAGAACAATTTTAATCCTTCAATGATTTCCATTATACGCATATCAAGTTTTCATGTATTGCCAGATTAAAACTTGAAATAATTATATCCACCATAAGAGAACATGTCTGCATATAGTCAATGTGAGGATATTTACTAATTTTCTTGTGTCACAAGTCGTCTTTATGTCTATCGACATGAACTTTTTGCACAAGAACACATTTATACCTCCATTGGCTTTATACTTTCAGGTGTTGGGACTATCCGCCCAACTTCACATTTTTTTCAAGTGAAGTCAATTTTCATTGCGTATTTTTCATTTGGCCAATCATTTATCTGTCCAAATTTCATGACAGATTTGAGCTCAAAATCCTCGTCAATATTAATAATATTGAGCGCTACATTATGTTAATAATACCGTCGACGATCATTTTATATCGGTTCAATTATTACACAATAAAGACATAACTTATTGAGATCTCTTTATCTCATTATTTTCAGGTACCTGAGCCTCTCACATGAGGTCTTACGAAGTGTTATGTCGTGGTGCTCTTCTAGAGCACTTGCCTCCTTATTATGACCATTTTGCCCCTCTCCTTCTTCAAGGAGTTTTATCTTTGGAACCGATTGGTCTGTTACACTTCATGTGTGCCATAGACTTTGTCCCTTATGGACTTTATTCTATTTGGAGCATTAACAGCTGAAATATGACATTTAGCTTTGGGTCAGCAAATGCGTCTGGCAATAATTTATAAATTAATTATCACTTGAACTTCAAGTTCATATTTTCTTGTACGAGGATCTATATGTATTCATAATAATTCATTTCACGTATCACTTTCTCAGCTATCCATTTTCTCCCCCTAATGTTGGGATCACCAACACATTTCCCAACCTTCTTTGGGAACCCATCTTTGTGCATTGTGGTGGCATAATTAAATCATATAGCTATATAGAAATTATTTGGTTCCTGACCCTGAAACGATTGTGATAGGGAGAAATTTTCATAACTTAGCTAGATGCGTACAAGTGCTGGTGTATATTAAATAATACATCTCATACCAAATTTCATTTTTGGGAGTTTTGTTCGCATAACCAATGATTTAGCTATAATTGGAGGCATACAATTTTCGCTAAACCAACTTGGATTTAAACCAGTATTATCAAGATAAATCATAATAATTTATACTCTAGAATTGTGCTCTAATAATTTGAGCAAGCAATCTTGCAAAAACCAAACTGCAAGTTGATAACAAATGCACATTTGACCATAAAATAGGTGCATCTATTAAAATCATATAATAGTAAACGGTCCACATGGAAGGTGACTGAGCCCATATATATATCACCTTTTATTCCTTCTAGAAATCAAGGGATTCAATCCCAACCTTTAACTGGTATATCATGAGAATAAGCAGCACAAGAGAATTCTTGAAGAATCTTCTATTCTTCAATATATGTCAATGTAATTCTTAATTAATTTTTCGCATCATAATTGAACCGAGATGGTCAACCGGTCATGCCAATTAATATTTGTTTTAGTAAACCTCTAGTTTACTTGTGGCATATGATTCCAGCATCATGCTTATATTTGTGTAGTACAAATAGAAAGAAGATCGGGTAACCTTTCATATTTACCCGGTATGATTATAGAAATATGAAGATATTCAATCTTCCTTTCATTTATAGTAATATGCCAATCACTTTGACTTATATATTTGAAACTCAAAAAGTTTGATTTGAGACTTTATAATATCAATGTCATGAATAAGTTTATTCATCCGGGTAGTAACAAATTAGTTTTTCCGGAGTTCTTAACAACTTTTGTACTACAAGATCTTTTATCATACCATTCATATGGTAAATGTCTCCTTCACGGATAAAATTATATCATAATAAATTGTCATGGTCAAAATCATCATAAGCAAAATCATTTCTGGCTTTAACTTTGCCTTTAATAACTTTTATAAGGCATGACAAAATAATATTTGGCGTATCACATGTACGCGACCAATGACATATTCATGTAACCACACAATAATATTTATTCTCTTTATTTTACTCAAACCTCCCTTAGAGGTGAGTTGTGTGGTATTTATATAATCATGAATTGCATGTCTTTATTCATTATTTTTATCACATATTGCCACATTCAACTTTAGGAATGAGTTTGCATTCTCAATGCTTATCACAAGTCACATTCTGTTCAAGGAATGGATCATAATCAGCGACGTGCTTTATTATTTTCATACCAATTTGATGGTAAGCATTGTCTTCACATTTTGAAGGACTATTTTGAGAACCCTTATTGTTCTCCTTTTATAATCATAGTGATGATTATTATTATTTTGATATTTGGAACGCTCACGTTCATTGTTCAACCACTTGTCTTCACTGAAACTTATTATGCACTGCTATCACATTCACTTCAAGAATGGAGCAAATCAAGTGGGACAATTTTCATGCCTTTTCATGAAAAATATATTATTTTTTTAGTCATCATTATATCATCAATATGGTACATTGGGACTCAAACCCAATATCTTACCAATATAAAGGCATGTTAGGCCATAATAAATTGGGACCCAAACCCAACTCTTATCATTATGGAGTATCAGGACTTGATCCCGATGTCTTACCCTCAATCAATGGCATAATAGGCTAAACAATATTGAGATTCATTCTCAAGCCTTAATTTCAATCACATGCCAAGAAAGTTATACACAACTAATTTGCGACTTAGCAAATCAAATTTTGCTTTCTTAAATAAGTGTACAAATCTCAAATCAGCGTAAAGCTTTATTAATTATTTGTAACATCTATATAAAATACAACCGTTTGTAGTCAGAATATTTCTTTTAAATTCTATTAGAGTTTAAAAGGATCATAAAATCATTGTCATAATATTTATTGAGTCTCTCTCAAAAATATTGTTGTTTTTGGGGTATACCCTACCTATTGGATTTGATTTAACGCCATGACTTTCCTTCACTCAATTCAACCAAGCAATTAGTGAATAAATTTATCAAAAGTACACATAACACATATATAATACTAATACATAAATTCAGCATTTATATTACCTGAAAAGTGACGTTATAGGTAACAACTTACCAGTTGTAGCATGTGCATCATTTATATAAAATACTTAAAAATGGTAAGTTAGTAGCAAGCATCAAGTAGGTCATGGATACTCAAAAATACCTCTTCTAGTAGTCATACTAATCATTGTTTGCTTTCAAATGATACGGCCATAAATTATGAAGTATACTTTCTCAATAGCTGGTTTGTTTTCCAAATATCAAAGAAGTAATTAATCAACTTAGATAAAGATGTGAAGTATTTCTTGTTTTCTTCAAGATGATTTATGCTTTTAATTAGTATGACCAATTTTATTTTATTTTTTTATTCCTTTTTTTTGGTACTATATGCAAGTGTAAAAATCCAAAAGGAAAAAAAAATATTCATCCAAGTAAAAGAAAATGTTTAAAGCGGCAGGACAGATTGAAGATAGTTAACACATAAATATGCATAAGACAATTTATATAAAATATCCTTGGTTACGATGACATGCATCATATCAACAATTAACTGCTACTATGATTTTCACATATAGAACTTCAAAAATTTATTCCATTCATGTGATATAAAAGATGTAATATTAATATGTGCTTATGCAATACAGGTGTAGTACGAAGTTGTGTGCATATGAGATTTTAAAGGAATGACAAGTATAAGATAATTATACCTTCTTACATTTCATTACTTACCATATGTAGTTTCTCTTTACATTTAACCATGTGATGATATGTATGGCTTCTAATTGTAATCTTTCCGGATGTAGGAAATTTTTTGTAGATATATATATACAATTGGTTAGAGACTCGTGCTGATAATGTGTTATGAAATATAACTCAAAGTAGACTCGTGCTGATAACGTGTTATAAAATATAACTCAAAGTAGCAATATGGAATAAGGAAATAAAAGCAATTTAGTAAAACATGAACAAGAAATGGAGATAGAGAGAAGGAAGTGATTTTTTTCTTTAATTGTGTGTATTTTCCTATCTATTACAAGGTCTTTATATATGCATGAAAAGTGAAGAAAATATGTCATGAAATATGTCATTGAACATAGAAAACATGTCATTAAGCATTTGACATGAAGATCATGGAGGATAACACATCACAATTTTTCTTTTAAGAAATAAAGAAATTTACTCTCTCTTCTCTTTCCTGCATGCGCACGTTAGTGATGCACTCTAACATACGCCATTACCGGAAATGCCTAGAAGGGAGAATCAGAGAACTGCGACTAAGGAAGCCATAACGGAATTGAAAGACCGACTAATACTTAGAGTTAGGATCTGGAAAAGTGCGTTAATTAACGAAAATTATGAAAAAATTACCGGGTCCGACGAAGATCGCCAGAGAAGTTATCATGCCAATTGCTCGACCAGAACTGCCGGAGAAGAATGCGAATTCAACTCTTCGAGGAAGAAGAATTGGGCAAACCTCTTCGAGGGGAAAAAATGGCTGGTAAAGGTATGAATCTAACCTTCATTGCTCCTCAAATTCGTAATTGGGAGAAAATTGTTCAATTAGAAAAGGAAGAGGTGTATAGAGACAGAGAAATGGAGTAATGTTGTGATAATGTACGTTATTGGGGAAACACCTACAATTGGGGCTGCTGAGTGATTCATTTCTTAGCACTGAAATTTCACAGCCAGACCTAAAGTGTACCTGCACAATGAAGGCTACTTCATTATCAGATTCACTTGCAAAGAAGATTGAAATGATGTTTTGTTCTCAGGGCCCTACACAAAGAATAATAAACCTATAATTACCAAGGCATGGACTCCATACTTCAACTTTTATGAAGAGGTTCTGAAAATCATACCCCTATGGATTAAACTCCCAAATCTACCTTTGAGCTGCTAGAGTATGAATTATCTAAGCAGAATAGGAAGTGGACTAGGGAACCCTTTGTATGCAGATGATTGTACAACAAAGATAGAGAGGGTTTCCTATGCAAGAATGCTAATCGAGATGGATGCCACTCAACCATTTCTAACAAGTGTGAAAGTAGAAAATTCTAGAGAAGTATTTGAGCAGGAGAACCTATGACTGAAGGCCTATGTACTGTACCACATTCTTGCAAGTAGGACATTTCTGTCAACAGAATGAAAAACTGAAACAACCTCAAGCCCCAAGAAATCAGGAACAACAGCAAAATATTCAGAAGAAGATTACCAAACAGCTATGGATGAAAGCAGGACAAAGTAAAGCAGTAATACAAGCTGAGACGAAAAATGATAAGGTAGTACCAGGAAATAAGGGAAAAGCTAAAGAAGGAGAGGTTGGATGGACAGAAGTTAGAGGCAGATCAGCTGGGAAGATAACTGAAACATCACATATGGAGGATACACAACAGCTGGTTAGTAAAAATGGTTTCAATTCTCTTAGTGAAGAATCAGATTATCAGAGAATGGAACTTCAATATGCACAGCATGAAAAGGGGGAGAAAGTGGTATAGGGGTGGAGGATATGACTCAATTTCCTTTCATACCAAGATGAAGATAGTCACTTGGAATGTTAGAGGGATGAATAAGTTGTATAAACAAAAGGAGACAAACGAGTTTATTAGAGAAAATAATATTAGTATTATAGCAATAATAGAGCACAGAGTTCAAGAGAACAAAGCTGCTCATATAGCAAATAAAATTGCACCTGGCTGGGGACGGATAACTAATGCATCTACTACACACAAAGGAAGGATATGGCTATTTTGGAACAAAATTAATCATCCAGTGGTTAATGAACTGGATCACCCTCAGTTCATACATGTTTCAGTCAGAGGGATAGCTACAAATCTTGAATGCCATTTCACTGCTGTCTATGGCGTGCATAGTATAAAGTTCAGGCTGGAATTGTGGAAACAACTGAAGTAAATAGAGACATGGCAGCAAGAACCCTAGCTAATAATAGGGGACTTCAATGCCATCTTGAATATGGAGGACATGATTCATGGTGCTGAGGTCCAGGATATAGAGATAAGAGACTTCAATGGTTGAAGCTGGGATGACAGAACTACAGACAATAGGAAGATCCTACACATGGAGCAATAACCACACATATAGTAGTATTGACAGAGCCATAGTAAATTCAATATGGATGACTACAATGCCACCTCTATCGGTGCAAGTGATGGACCCAATTTTCTCAGATCATTCACCACATAGCATTGAACTGGGCAGATCAGGAAGTAGATGCAAGAGGGCTTTTAGGTTTATGAATTGTATAGCAGAGCACTCTAACTTCATCAGTGTGGTAGAGGAAAGCTGGAGCCAAACCAATACTGCACAATATATAGAGGATATATGGGATAAATTAAAACATGTCAAGACTGCTATCAAAGAACTGAATATTAAAGATTTTGTTGGGGTTATAGAAAGACTAAAGGACAATCAAGAGGATATGAGAATTACAAATCACCCACATGAACTCTTTGAAGCAGAGAAGGAATTGAGGATACACTTGAAAAGTGGGACCTAATAGAAGAAAGCATTTACAAGCAGAAGTCTAGGGTGCAATGGCTAAAACTTAGAGACTCAAACTTTGCATATCTTTTTGCCAATGTGAAGAATAGGAGAGCTCAAAACCATATCAAGGCATTATTGTCTAGTGAAGGAATTATGCTACAAACATAGAAGGGAATAGAAAAAGAGATACTCAAATTCTATAAGCAGATGATAGGGACTGCCAATGCAACAATGCCTGCCATCCAGCCTGACATAATGACCAAAGGTCCTATACTTACCATAAGCCAACAAAAAGTACTTAGCAGAGCATTCACCAAGGAAGAAGTATACCAGGCACTATAGGGGATTGATGACTCTAAAGCTCCAGGAGTTGGTGGATTTAGTTCCTGTTTCTTCAAAAGGGCATGAACAACAATTGGGAATAAGGTGACCACTGCAGTGCTTAATTTTTTTGAAACTAAAGGCGTGTATGGACCAATTAGCTGCACTGTTGTCAGATTAGTACCAAAAGTAAAGAACCCCTCCTCTGTGAAAGAGTTTAGACCTAAATCCTACTGCACCACAATATATAATATCATATCTAAAATGCTTACAAAAGAATACAGGGGGTCATAGATGAACTGATTGACAAAGGACAAGCTGCTTTTGTGCCTAGTTGGGTGATCAATGATAATATTAGCCTTAGTCATGAATTAGTAAAGGGGCATGGGAGGAAAGGAATTTCATCAAGATGCATGCTCAAGATAGACATATAAAAGGCCAATGACTCATTAGAATGGGTTTTTTCGTAACAGGTTCTTATTGGGCTGAACTTTCCTAAAGTTTTTGTGAAATGGCTTATGGTATGTGTTCAAACGGTCTCATGCTCCATTATAGTTAATGGTAGGGCAACTGCACCCTTTACTGCAGAAAGATGTGTGAGACAGGATGATCCCCTATCCCCATATCTCTTTGTCATAGCAATGGAATACCTTACTAGACTTCTGAAGACTCTGAAGGACAATCCAAATTTCAACTACCATCCCTGGTCTGCCAAACTAAATCTAGTGCAGTTAAGATTTGCTGATGACCTACTGCTATTCTGCAGATGTGATGTGATCTCTGCTAAGCTGCTATATGCATGCTTTGAAAGCTTCTCTAAGGCATCTGGACTAGTTGCTAACCAAGGGAAGAGCTCTATTTACTTTGGAGGGGTCTCATCATCTACGCAGTAGGAAATAATTCAAGCACTAGGCTTCAAAGTTGGCACACTACATTCAGATACCTTGGTGTACCTCTAAGCTCAAAGAGACTATAGATAGGAAAGTGCGAACCATTACTACACAAGATGATAGGAAGGATCACTACATGGACTGCAAAGCTACTATCCTATGTAGGCAGGCTGCAGCTGACTAAAAGTGTGCTTACAACTATTCAAAACTTTTGGTCCCAAATATTCATACTGCCTAGAAAAATTATCCAGCCGATTGAAGCAATATGCAGAAGTTACCTATGGGCAGGAGCTGCAAAATGTTCCAAAAAGGCTCTCATTGGTTGGGATAAACTATGCTTGCCTAAAGTTGCTGGTGGCTTGAACATAACAAACATTGCCTTATGGAATAAAGCAGCTATTCTGAAGCACTATTGGAACCTGGGACAGAAAAAAGGACAGGTTGTGGATTAAGTGGGCTCATACATACTATATAAGGAGAGTACACTAAGAGAATCCAAAGCAAGCCTCCTAGGTTGTGCAAAAGATTCTCAAAGCCGGGAAATATCTTGAGGATGCTGGGCTAACAGTAGAGGAGATCATGAGCAAGGATAACTTCTCAATAAGGACAGTATACAACAACATGAGAGGTGATTATCCCAAAACTCATTGGAGGAGGTTGATATGTAACAACCAAAGCAGTCCAAGATGGTCTTTCATCTTATACTTGGCAGTACAAAATAGGTTGTACACGAGAGATAGACTTATCAAGTGGGGGATTCAAAGTAGCCCGATATGCCCTTTGTGCGGGCAAGAACAAGAAAGCACCCAACATCTATTCTTTGAGTGCTCTATAGAAGCTAAAATATGACAACAAATTCTCAAATGGCAAGGTATTAAAGAGCTGTAATGGGTTGGACTGAGGAGGTAGCATGGGCAGTAAGCAATACGAAAGGTAAATGTGGGAAAGCTGAAATCTATAGGATGGCTCTGTCTGGGAGCATCTACTACATTTGGCAGGAAAGGAACTTAAAACTGTTCCAAAATAAGCGACGATCAGAGAATGTGATTACAAAGATGATTATGCAAGATGTACATTGTAGAGGGAGCAAACTTCCAAGGCTAGCCAAGCAGATGGCCAGCCTAAATTTCTATCCATGATGCAGAATGAGAAGTTCTAGCCATGTGCATTTAGTTGCTAGTAGCTAGTAAAGGATCTCTGAGTGTATTAGCTATAGAAGAAGAAGCTATAGATGCATGCTAAAGTTGGGGCTGCAGCCTGCATGTCCAACTTTAGGAAATGATTGATGTACTTGTACAATTTTCTCAGATAATAGAAAAGTCTATTTACCAAAAAAAAATTTATATAATTGTCAAAACATTAGATAAATATAGAAGCTCTAGCATAACCATAAAAAATAAAATGACTTTATATATTACCATGGTATGTGAATCAATTACAACATCAACAATCCAACATCGAAAGAAGAAAAAAACATCTTGGAAACATAATGTGATATGTACCTCATGTGAAGTAAATGAATCACGAAACATTTTCTTACTATTATTTAAAGTTCTCCCTTTCGATAATAAGTGGGTGTCTGTTTAAGTTTAACATAACATATACTGCTTTCTTCCACCAGTGTAGATATTGAGTAACTCTACCCACTAAGACTTAAACATAGAAGAATAGATCATCTGATGTTTTAAAGACTAAGCTTGCCATGTTCTCACTTCTGATTTATGGTCAATATAGACAGCTTAGTTAAGGAATTTCTTGATTTACATAACTAATTACACTCGATTGCACAAAATCAATTGGACGAGCATCATGCGTTGGGAATTGGATGCATAGGGTACATGTGGGCACTTGAAGCGCAAATTTTACGAGACAAGACTCTCCCAATCTGGCTCAAACCGTTTTACGAGTGCCTAGTCCAATCCCAGGTTGTACGTGATTCTCATACCGATACATTTCGGGGTCGTTTGGTTATCAGGACAAAAAATATTAATCCCCATATAAAATTTGGGATTAGAGTTATCTCATATTTGATTGCGGCTATAAACTAATACCGATATAGAGTTAATGCCAAAATGGTGATATTAGCTATCCCTTATCAGAGGCAAAATAGATAACCCATGGAATATCCCAGAATTATAGTACCAAGGGATATTTCATAACTGAATCAAACGACCCCTTAAGGTCAGGGGCAGATGCACGTTCGATAAAGCAGTGTCACGTGACACCGCTTCGTCGAAACTTTTTACTAAATATATGTATTAATATTATGTGAAAACGATCAAGGAGAAAAAAATGATACCACTCAACACAAATTATCTCCTGGCATGTTGGTTATGTGCCTCTTTTTGCTCTAAGAGGTCAAAGGGTCAAATCTCACATATCATGTATTTTTGCAAAATGTTTGAGAAAACTTCTACTAAGGCTATTTCTTGTCTAGAAGTATGATAATTAAAATTATTTATTCTCGTTCTTCTATAAATTTTGACACCACTTATAAAAATTCTTACGTACTCCCCTGGTTAAGGTATAATCTGTTGTGTGTATTCGCTGGTGTTCCCTTATTGTTTTTGAGCTTCATATTCAATATACCATAATTATTTGTACAAGTCAACTTAATTATTCGCTAATGGGATGCAAGTCGTGGTATCCTTATTGTTTTCTCCATTTTTAATATTTATCTTTAAATTATTTTTTCAGTCACCAAAAAAAGCTAACCACTAAGTACTGGCCTATTATTTATTGGGAAAATAACACTGTATAGCCGCTCTCAAAATAATAGCCGAAAAATGTATACTTTTAGTATATATACACATTCTATATGTTACATACAAAAATTATACAAATTTTATATACTTTTTTGGCTACTAAATATAAATAATTTCTGGCGCGAACTAAAAGTGAAAAAGCTCTTATTTATTTATTTAGACGATCCTATATCATCTTTGTGGCTAACCAAGCAACAATTACATAAATGTTACTCCTAATTAATAAGGATGTCTCACTGCAATATAAAAAGCAGAGTTCCCTACTCAACTATGCAACACAAGTCTTGGAGAAAATGCCTACCACTAATTATAGAAAAGACCAAGCCCATATTTTGACTTAGCTATAATGTTAGTGGGTGCCAATAACACATAACTAAAAGGACAATATTATGTTCCTATATAAAAGCCAGAGCTCCCTACTCAATATGCAGGTCAAGTTTAAGTTCTTTTCATTCTTTCTCTAAGTATTGTTGGCTGCATAAGCAAAATGACAAGCATAGGGAAGCTGGGGCAATTGCCTTTGCTTGTAACTGCTGTGGTAATTTGCTTTATAGCCAGTACTGTTGTTGCTGATTACTCTTATGGGTATACTTCTCCCTCACCTTCTTACACCTCCGAGAAGTATTACAAATCACCATCTCCATCCGAGTATCATGTACCGATTCCTTACTATAAGTCACATGCTCCTGCAAAGCACTATTACAAGTCACCAGCTCCCGCAAAATACTACGAATCTCCAGCTCCCGTAAAATACTACAGTTCGCCATCTCCTGTAAAATACTACAAATCGCCATCTCCCCAGTACTACAAATCGCCAGCTCCCGCAAAATACTACAAGTCGCCAGCTCCTTCAAAGAGCTACTACAAGTCACCATCACCAGCAAAGTACTACAAAGCGCCATCACCTGCAAAGTATTACAAGTCACCATCCCCAGCAAAATACTACAAATCGCCTGCTCCCTCTAAATATTATAAGTCACCGGCACCACAAAAATATTACAAGTCCCCAGTTTACTATAAATCTCCACCACCACCAACTTATTATGAGAAATCACCTTCTTATTACAAGTCACCTCCACCTACTCCAACATACTATGAGTAATCACCTTATTACAAGTCACCTCCACCCCCACCAAAATACTATGAGCAACTGTCGTCATACAGTTCTCCTCCACCACCACCAAAATACTATGAACAATCACCAATTAATTATAAATCTCCACCTCCACCATACTACAAAGAATCTACACATTCCTATAAATCTCCTCCACCTCCACCAAAATACTACGAGCAATCACCTATAACTTACAACTTACCATCTCTACCAAAGACTTATGAAAAATCGCCATCATACTACTCACCTCCACCACCAACGAACTACTATAAGCAAACTCCCGTCTATGCCTCACCTTCACCACCTATAAAATACGAGCAATCTGCCACCTATGCTTCACCTCCCCCAGCAACCTACTACTAATATTGATCATATCATTCACTTCAATCAATTTTCACCATTTCCTTGATTTTTAGATCCTTTTCATCTTCCTATATGAAGTATTTCTATTTTCTCTCCCAAAATCTTATGTGCGCTTCTCCAAAGGGTCGGCTTCTCTTGTTGTGTGCTATTTTTAATTTATAATTTGCATTATTTGATATTCAAGTAAGATCCCCGAGATCTCCAACAGTTTGGCTCATTGTATCAATTAAGCTCCTTTCGGTGTAATCTCTTGAGAATTTTACTTTAATTGCTTAATACTATCTTCTTCTTTATTACTATACTAGGTTCTAGACATGTGTATCTCATGCTAATTAGTACAAATATTTCAAGATGGTATAAATCCATTAGTACAAATATTTCAAGATGGTATATATTTTGTGATGATTCTTTTTTTTTTTTTTACAAAAAGTATAGAAAGTTGGAGAAGAATACTCTTATATCAATAAAGTATAACAAATATTGGTAAACCATAATGTATAAATTGGCACAAATAATAACTTTAAATTTCTTCCAATATGCATCTATGTCACGACCCGAAATTTCCACCCTCGGGAGTCATGATGGCGCCTACTCGTAGAAGCTAGGCAAGCCACGAACTTAGAAATCTTTAACTCTTCTGTTTTAATCCTTTTTTTTCAACTTATATTAACAAGTGATAAACATTTAAATGACAGCGGAATATGAGATTTAAGCAAAAGTCTTAAATAAATATAAAACAATGTGAATGAGAAGTTCTAGCCATGTGCATTTAGTTGCTAGTAACTGACTAGTAAAGGATCTCTGAGTGTATTAGCTATAGAAGAAGAAGTTATAGATGCATGCTAAAGTTGGGGCTGCAGCATGTCCAACTTTAGGAAATGATTGATGTACTTGTACAATTTTCTCAGATAATAGAAAAGTCTATTTACCAAAAAACAAAATTATATAATTGTCAAAACATTAGATAAATATAGAAGCTCTAGCGTAACCATAAAAAATAAAATGACTTTATATAATACCATGGTATGTGAATCAATTACAACATCAACAATCCAACATCGAAAGAAGAAAAAAAAACAACTTGGAAACATAATGTGATATGTACCTCATGTGAAGTAAATGAATCACGAAACATTTTCTTACTATTATTTGAAGTTCTCTCTCGATAATAAGTGGGTGTCTGTTTAAGTTTAACAGAACATGTTCTGCTTTCTTCCACCAGTATCTACCCACTAAGACTTAAACATAGAAGAATAGATCATCTGATGTTTTAAAGACTAAGCTTGCCATGTTCTCACTTCTGATTTATGGTCAATATAGACAGCTTAGTTAAGGAATTTCTTGATTTACATAACTAATTTCATGGGCGGCTTTCCAGCCATGCCCTATGACCCCTTGGGCGCGCTCCGTGGTATCCTAGCAAGCCTCCCAATGCCTAGTGCCACGAACGGCCCCGTAGTCTTGGCCGCGCCAAGTGACAAGCGCGCATGTGCCTTTGTCGCCCCACTGATATCTCTCGCCAACGCCCAGCCGCAGGCAGAAGCCAACATCGTCGCGCGTGCAGGCAACGCCGTGTGCGCCGACTGTGATGCCAAAGACGTTGTTGCTGACAACGAACCTGTTTCTGCCTTGTAGAAAACTAAGTCCTTTTATTTGTAAATATAGAGTATTTTTATTTCATGTACTTCCATTATGTTTCTCTAGCTTAGTCAAGTCTAGTCTTGTAGCTTTGGATTATTTTTTTTAAGCATTATTAGGGGGGATCAAGCAATCAAACTTTCTAGCAAGCAAACAATTCTTTGTGCTGGTGTCTCTCCCCCTCGACACCGTGTTGCTTTCTGTAATAGCTTTCATTAATGCAATCAAGCTTTCTTTCATTCTCAATTCTCATTTCTGTTCTCTCAATTGTTCTTGACATTGGTTTTTCCGTACGGCACTGACAATCTAGTCTAGCATACGGAAGGGACCTCAGTTGGCGGACAGTAACTGCACTGACATCAGTTGCTTAGCCTTACGTCGCCCTTCCAAGGAATCTCAAGAAGGCGCCACGTAACAGTTGGTATTAGAGCCTAGGCTCGACATCGGATGAGGGAATGCATTGCCATTACCACCATTTTTGACCATGGTGAATCATGGGGACCACATTGCGGCCCTTGAACAGACGGTTGATGGATTACGACCCATCGTGGATATGGTGACTGAACTAAGAACCAGCCTAGGGCAAAGGTTGGACGACCTGGACCGCAGGGTACTCCAGGCCGAAGTTGACATAGAAAACATCAGTCGCGACTCCGAGAGAGATCGGCAAACGGCAGCCACAGAGGCAGCCGAAATTTTTGGCAGATTCGAGGGACTCCAACAGGAGCGTGCCGAGGATTTAGCTTATATGGCACAAGAGGCAGACAGGGTGACTGCCATGCAAAAAACTATTGACGACTTGACAGACAAGCTCAATGTTGCCAATGCTGCTTTACAGGGCCTACTTCGAGGAGGTGGAAACCAAATCGGGGGCGCTGTGAACCCCGCTTCCGCGACACAAAATTGAAAATTACTGAGCCAAAGCCATACAGTAGAGCTAGGAATGCCAAGGAAGTGGAGAACTTTATCTTTGATGTCGAACAGTATTTCGATGCTGTTGGGGGCTTAGAAGAAGCTAAGAAGGTAGCAACTGCTGCCATGTATCTTCAGGGTGATACTAAACTCTGGTGGCGGGTGAAGTACGAAGCCATTAGGGCTGATGAAGATGCTCTCAAGACATGGGTAGAACTGAAGGCAGCCATACGCCTACAATTCTTCCCCGAAAATGTTGAATACAATGCAAGGAGAAAGCTACTGGAGCTCCGCCAGACCAAATCAGTGCGGGACTACATGCAGGAATTCTCCGCGCTCATGCTAAACATATGCGACATGGGGGACAAAGACAAGCTCTTCACCTTCCTGGAAGGGTTGAAACCTTATGCACGTATGTAGCTACAAAGACAAATGGTAGATACCCTGCCCAAGGCGATCCAAGCAGCTGAATGCCTTGGGGACTATCAAATGGAAGCTCGGAAGGATAGGCCTCAGCCGCCTGCCTGAGGGGGATTCAAAGAGGGTCAGCCTAGCAATGGTGGCCCTAGCAGAAGTGGGGGAGATCAGAGCTCAACCAAATCTAAGGCTCCCTCCTCAGGCAGCAACAGTGCTGCGTCAGACAACAATGACCGAGGGAGAAAGCCTCCTTCAAGATAGCGTCATTGCGGTGGACCACATTGGAACAATGAGTGCCCATATGTATAGATGAACGCCCATCAGGCTTTTGATGATGGGACTGATTACGACTCAGACGATGCGGACCAGACTGAACCAGTAGGTGCCTTCAATGCAATTGTTGGCTCCATTTCTGAGGCATTAGCGGAGACCAGTGGTGGTATCCGTAAAAAAAAGGACCCACGTCCAGTCACCATGAAAGGGAAAAAGAAGGCGGATGAGGAGACTCCTCTTAAACAAGAGAAGACCTTAATGTTCGTTGAGATGCAGGTAAATGGCAAGCCCATTCGGGCTATGATAGACACAGGTGCTACCCACAACTACTTAGCCTCGACTCAGGTGAAGCGCCTTGGTCTAGTTGTAGGGAAAGGTAGAGGTCGTGTCAATGCTATCAACTCACCCCCCCCCCAGCCAGTAGGTAGAATAGCCAAAGAGGTACCGGTGAAGCTTGGCCCTTACGAAGGAAAATTCAACCTGCGAGTAGTGATCATAGATGACTTCGAGTTGATAGTTGGGTTGGAATTCCTAAGGCAAACCAACACCATGCCTGTACCATTTGCAGACATGCTACTGATGATGGTAACCAATAGGGCCAAGCCCTGAATTATCCCGTGCATGCCCATGAAGATGGCAGTTGAGAAAATCTCGGCCTTGCAGTTGAAGAAGGGGGTCAAAAGGAATGAACCTACGTTCCTGGCAACCCTCTGCATTGAAGATATAGAACGCTCCTCGGGTCCCATTCCTAAACCCGTGAAGGAGATACTACTGGAGTTTGAAGATGTCATGCCACAAGACATGCCAAAGCGACTCCCGCCTAGGTGCACTGTGGACCATGAAATTGAGTTGGTGCCGGGCGCGAAGCCACCTGCTCGGGTGCCTTACAGAATGTCACAACCCGAACTCACCGAGCTTCGGAGACAATTGACGGAAATGCTAGATACATGGATCATTGTACCCTCCAAGTCCCCATACGAGTCCCCTGTTCTATTCCAAAAGAAACATGATGGCAGCCTGCGACTTTGTGTGGATTATCAAGCTCTAAACAAAATCATCGTGAAGAACAAGTACCCTATTCCTCTAATGGTAGACTTGTTCGATAGACTGGGTGGTGCGACGGTTTTCACCAAGATAGACCTCAAGACAGGTTACTAGCAAGTTCGTATCGCAGAGGGTGATGAACACAAGACGACCTGTGTGACAAGATATGGGTTGTACGACTTCCTGGTCATGTTGTTCGGCTTGACTAACATCCCAGCTACATTTTGCACTCTGATGAACCAAGTCTTCCGAGAGTACATTGACGAATTCGTGGTGGTCTACTTGGATGACATTGTGGTATATAGCCAAACATTGGAAGAACACCTAGTGCACTTGCGGAAGGTCCTAGCTCGATTGCGGGAGCATGAATTATATGTAAATATATCCAAGTGCTCATTTGCTCAGAAGCAAATTGACTTCCTCGGACATGTCATCGAGGAATGACGGATCAAGATGGACCAACAGAAGATATAGGCAATCACAGATTGGTCACCGCCTAAGGATGTCCACGCCTTGACGGCGTTCCTTGGCCTATGCAACTTCTACCGGCGATTTGTGAAATACTATTCCCTCATTGCGGTGCCCTTGACAGAACTCCTCAAGAAAGTCACACCCTGGGATTGGGGACTGAGGCAAGTGGAGGCCTTTAATGCATTAAAAGCGGCTATGTCTAGTAGACCTGATTTGGCCAAGCCATTCGAGGTACAAACGGATGCATCCACTATGCCCTCGGCGGTGTCTTGCTACAAGAAAGGCATCCTGTAGCGTACGAGAGTCGGAAGCTGAAGGATGCAGAGTGGCTCTATGCCGCCTATGAGAAAGAATTATTGGCTATCGTCCACTGCTTGCGCCTTTGGAGGCACTATCTGTTGGGGACCCAATTCGTGGCCAAGACAGACAACACAGCTGTTAGCCATTTCATGACCCAGCCGAAACTGAATGGTTGACAAGCCAGGTGGCAGGAACTTCTAGCTGAATTCCACTTCAACCTGGAGTACCGAAGTGGGAAGACCAATCATGTTACTGATGCGCTCAGTCGGAGAGCTGACCTAGCATCGGTGTGCTTACTCACCACCCTAAGGGGGAGCAAGGTAGCCACCTCCATCAAGGACCAGATACAAGATCTACTCATCAAAGATTCTGCTGCACAATATTTGGTTGATTTGGTAGGATAAGGCAAGACTCGCCAGTTCTACATGGAAGATGGTTTCCTGAAAGTTAAAGGGAATCGACTTTATGTTCCTAAAGGAGGAGATTTGGGAAGGACTCTTCTGGCGGAATGTCATGATACTTTGTGGGTTGGCCATCCCGGTGAAGAACGCACCATGGTGTTACTTCGTCGTGCATATTATGGCCTCAAATGGCCGATGATGTCGCTCAGTATGTGAAGACTTGTCTAGTATGCCAGAAGGACAAGTCGGACCGCTTGACACAAACGGGACTCTTGGAACCGCTAGCTGTCCCAAAATGACCTTGGGAAAGCGTTTCCCTGGATTTCATCACCGAATTTCCCAAGGTCGGAGATCTCACAACTATCTTGGTTGTGGTGGATAGGTTTTCCAAGTATGCTACCTTTATTGTAGCCCCACAATATATATCAGCAAAAGATAAAGCTCGACTCTTCTTCTCTAATGTCGTCAAATATTGGGGCCTACCCAAAGACATTGTTAGTGATCGTGACTCACGCTTCACTAGCAACTTTTAGACCCAGCTTTTTAAGAGCCTTGGGTCAAAATTGAGTCACAACTCATCCGCATCTGATGGCTAGACAGAGCGGTTCAATGGTATGTTGGAGGAATATCTCCGCCACTTTGTAACTGGATCGCAGAAGAATTGGGTGAAGCTTCTGGATGCTGTTCAACTGTGTTTCAATTCATAAAAGAGCTCTAGTACAAACAAAAGCTCTTTTGAAAATGTTACTGGACAACAACCGCTACTCCCACACATTGTGAATATACCAAATATGTCTAAATCTCCTCGAGCTGCTAGCTTCTCAAAAGAGTGGAAGCAAAATTTGGAGATAGTGCGAAGCTATCTTGTCAAAGCTCAAAAGCGGATGAAGAGGCATGCTGATCAGAATCATCGCTTTGTTGAATACCAAGTAGGAGACAAAGTGATGGTCAAAATTCCAAAGCGGTACTTATTTGCGGGGGTCCATGACTCTCGCCTATTGCAAAAATACATTAGACCTTTTTTCCATTGAAAGACGCATTAGGAAAGTTGCATACCGGGTAGATACCCCAGCTTGGTGGAAAATTCATCCTGTCTTCCATGTCAGCCTCCTGAAACCTTTTCGGGAAGACACGGAGGATCCTTCACGGAGCCAGCTCATAATACCCAGTATTCAAGGTCCCAATTCAACCGGGAAAAGGCGTGTTGAAGCTATCCTTGATGATAGAGTGATTCAAGCCTCAAGGAAAGATCACCAAGAGTTTTTTGGTGAAATGGCAGGGCTGTGATGCAGATGAGAATACTTGGGAGAGAGGAACAAACCTCAAAGCCTACAAAAGCCTAATTGAAGATTATATTGCAAGTAAGGCGCCAAGGACGTCACCAACTCAGGTGGGGGAGAATGTCATGGGCGGCTTTCCAGCCATGCTCCATGACCCTTTGGGCGCGTCCTGTCGCGTCCTAGCAAGCCTCCCAATGCCTAACGCCACGGACGGCCCCGTGGTCTTGGCCGCGCCAAGTGACAAGCACGCATGTGCCTCTGTCGCCCCACCTATATCCCTCGTCAGAGCCTAGCCGCAGGCAGATGCCAACAGTGCCGCGTGCGCCGACCGTGATGCCAAAGACGCTGCTGCTGACAACGAACCTGTTTCTGCCTTGTAGAAAACTAAGTCCTTTTCATTGTAAATATAAAGTAGTTTTATTTCATGTACTTCCATTATGTTTCTCTAGCTTAGTCAAGTCTAGTCTTGTAGCTTTGGATTTTTTTTTAAGCATTATTAGGGGGAATCGAGCAATCAAACTTTCTAGCAAGCAAACAATTCTCTGTACTGGTGTCTCTCCCCCTCGACACCGTGTTGCTTTTTGTAATAGCTTTCATTAATGCAATCAAGCTTTCTTTCATTCTCAATTCTCATTTCTGTTATCTCAATTGTTCTTGACATTGGTTTTCCCGTGCGGCACTGACAATCTAGTCTAGCATACGGAGGGGACCTCAGTTGGCAGACAGTAACTGCACTAACATCAGTTGCTTAGCCTTACGTCGCCCTTCCAAGGAATCTCAGGAAGGCGCCACGTAATACTAATTACACTCGATTGCACAAAATCAATTAGGCGAGCCTCATGCATTTGACATTGGATGTATATGGTACATGTGGGCACTTGAAGCGCAAATTTTACGAGACAAGACTCTCCCAATCTGGCTCAAACTGTTTTACGAGTGCCTAGTCCAATCCCAGGTTGTACGCGATTCCCATACCGATACATTTATGGGTAGTTTGGTTATCAGGATAAAGATATTAATCCCCGTATAAAATTTGGGATTAGAGTTATCTCATATTTGATTGCAGATATAAACTAATACTGATATATAGTTAATACAAAAATGGTGGTATTAGTTATCCCTAATCTGGGGCGGGATAGATAATCCATGGAATATCTCGGAATTATAGTACCATGGGATATTTCATGAATGAACCAAACAACCCCTTAAGTCAGGGGCGGATGCACATTCGACAAAGCGATATCACGCGATATCGCTTCATCAATTTTTTTTACTAAATATATGTATTAATACTGTGTGAAAACGATCAAGTAGAAAAAAAAAATGACACCACTCAACACAAATTGTCTTTTGGCGTGTTGGTTATAGGACAAGAGGGGTTGCTCTGATGGTAAACAACCTCCACTTCCAACCAAGAGGTTGTGAGTTCGAGTCTCCCCAAGAGCAAGGTGGGAAGTTCTTGGAGGGAAGGATGTCGGGGGTCTATTTGGAAACAGCCTCTCTACCTCAAGGTAGGGGTAAGGTCTGCGTACACACTACCCTCCCCAGACCCTACTAAGTGGGATTATACTGGGTTGTTGTTGGTGTTGTTGTTGTTGTTGTTGTCGTGTTGGTTATGTGCCTTTTTTTGCTCTAAGAGGTCAAATGTTCAAATCTCACACACGTATTTTTGGAAAATATTTGAGAAAGCATCTACTAAGGCTATTTCTTGTCTAGAAGTAGGGGTGACAAATGGGTGGGTCGGGTCAGATATGAGCGGATCGAAAACAAGTAATCAAAAAATGAATAAATTATCCAACTCGACACGTATTTGAGACGGATAAAAAACGGGTTATCCGGCGGATAATATAGATATTCATATTATCCATAGCTTCTTGAATATAATCACTTATGGGAGAATTTCTTGTCTCCCAAACTTGAGGAACCCCCAATTTGAGGCTTTAAAAATGTAAAAGTTAAACACATTAGTTATCCATTTGGTTAACCATTTTCTAAGTGGATAATATGGTTCTTATCCATATTCGACCCGTTTTTAAAAAGTTTATTATTCAACCCATTTTCTAATGGATAATATAGGTGGATAACTGTTTTCTTTTAACCATTTTGCCACCTCTATCTAGAAGTATGATAATTAAAATTATTTATTCTCGTTCTTCTATAAATTTCGATACCACTTATAAAAATTCTTACGTATACCCTTGCTTAATGTATAATCTGTTGTGTGTATTCGTTGGTTTTCATACACCGTAATTATTTGTACAAGTCAACGTAATTATTCGCTAATGGGATGCAAGTCGTGGTATCTTTATTGGACTTTGCTAACCACTAAGTACTCGTCTATTCTTTATTTGGGCTTTGCTATGATCTTAGTGGCTAACCATGTAGCGATACATAAATGTTAAGGGATGTCTCACTGCAATATAAAAACCAGAGTTCCCTACTCAACTATGCAAGACAAGTCTTGGAGAAAATGCCTACCACTAATTATAGAAAAGATCAAGCCCATATTTTGACTTAGCTATAATCTTAGTGGGTGCCAATAACACAAGCGCTAATATTATGTTGCTATATAAAAACCAGAGCTCCCTACTCAATATGCAAGTCAAGTTTTAGTTCTTTTCATTCTTTCTCTAAGTATTGTTGGCTGCATAAACAAAATGACAAGCTTAGGGAAATTGGGGCAATGGCCTTTACTTGTAACTGCTTTGGCAATTTGCTTTATAGCTAGCACTGTTGTTGCTGATTACTCTTATGGGTATGCTTCTCCTTCACATTCTTACAACTCTAAGAAGTATTACAAATCACCATCTCCCGTACCCAAGTATCATGTACCAACTCCTTACTATAAGTCACCTGCACCTGCAAAGTATTATTACAAGTCACTAGTTCCTGCAAAATACTATAAATCTCCAGCTCCTGCAAAATACTACAAGTCGCCAGCTCCTGCAAAATATTACAAGGCGCCAGCTCCCGCAAAATACTATAAATCGCCAGTTCCCGCAAAATACTACAAATCCCCAGCTCCTGCAAAATACTACAAGTCACCAGCTCCTTCAATGAACAACTACAAGTCACCATCACCTGCAAAGTACTACATAGCGTCATCACCAGCAAAGTACTACAAGTCACCATCCCCAGCAAAATACTACAAATCGCCTGCTCCTTCTAAATATTATAAGTCACCGGCCCCACTAAAATATTACAAGTCCCCAGTTTACTATAAATCTCCACCACCACCAATTTATTATGAGAAATCACCTTCATATTACAAGTCATCCCCACCTCCTCCAACATACTATGAGCAGTCACCATCTTCTTACAAGTCTCCACCTCCACCATACTATAAAGAATCTATACCTTCCTATAAATCTCCTCCACCTCCACCAAAATACTACGAGCAATCGCCTATAACTTACAACTTGCCATCTCTACCAAAGACCTATGAAAAATCACCATCTTATTACTCACCTCCACCACCAACAAACTATTACAAGCAAACTCCTACCTATGCGTCACCTCCACCGCCTGAGAAGTACGAGAAATCCGCCAACTATGCTTCACCTCCAACCCCGCCAGCATCTCCTCCGCCGACCTACTACTAATTTTAACTATTCAGTCATTTTCGCCATTTCCATGGCTTTTTATTCCTTTTTGTCCTCTTTTTTTAGCAACCCCATTTCCGCAGCCAAAATTTGATGTATGCTTCCCGAAATGATCGGGTTTGCTTATTATGTGTTCAATGTTCTTTTGTTTTAATAATTTGTATTATTTATTGTTTGATTTAAGTAAGATCCTTGAGATATCGATCAATTCTGCTCATTATATCGAGATTTTTTGCATTCTACTTTTCTTAATTGTGTCGTCTTCTTTGTCTAAAACTACGTACCTCCTGAACATCTATTCAAACTAAGATGAAAAGAAGCAGATTGTCTCTTGAGAAATTTCCCGAGAATGGTTTATAACCGATCTATTCTAAAACTCTCTTTTCACAGTTTCCAAAAGATTTAAATAAAAATTGAAAAGCACAAAAATGGCAAAAGTTCAAGTTTTAAGGTCTGACGTAGTGTATTGAAGGACAGGGGCAAAAGACGAAGTGTAAGCTCAGACATGGTGTGTAAGCCCCATAAGTTTTAAATTTTATTAATTTATAATTCTACAAATAGTAGAAAAATTAAAAAATTGCTAAAATACGTTAAGCTTATAAAACTCTAATTAAATTAATATAATTGTCAAAAAATTAGCTTAACTATCGAAACTCTAGCATAACCATGGAAAATAAAATGACTTTATTTAATTAATAGAAAAGGATAGATCATCTGATGTTTGCAATGTTCTCACTTCTGATTTATGGTCAATATAGACAGCTTAGTTATGGAATTTCTGGATTTACACAACTAATTATACTCGATTGCACAAAATCAATTGGACGAGCCTCATGCGTTGCGCATTGGATGCATAGGGTACAATTGGGCGCCTGAAGTGCAAATTTTACGAGACAAGACTCTCCCACATCTGGCTCAAACCGTTTCACGAGCGCCTAGTCCAATTCCAGGTTGTACGTGATTCTCATACCGATACATATAGGGGTTGTTTGGTTATCAGAATAAAAATATTAATCCTCGTATGAAATTTGAGATTAGAATTATCTCATATTTGATTGCGGACATAAACTAATACCGATATAGAGTTAATACCAAAATAGTGAAATTAGCTATCTCTTATAAGGTAAGGTCTAGCTTAGTATGTGTGTAGTTTGGTTATCAGGATAAAGATATTAATCCCATATTCCATGGATAGATAATCCATGGAATATCTCATAATTATAATACCATGGGTTATTTCATAATTGAACCAAACGACCCCTTAAGGTTAGGGGTGGATGCACGTTCGATAAAGCGGTGTCACGCGACACTGCTTTGTCGAATTCTTTTAATAAATATATGTATTAATACTGTGTGAAAACGAATAAGTAGGAAAAAATGTCACAATTCAACACAAATTGTCTCTTAGCATGTTGGTTATACGCCTATTTTTGCTCTAGAAGTATGATAATTAAAATTATTTATTTTCGTTCTTCTGTAAATTTCGACACCACTTATAAAAATTCTTACGTACGCTCCTGCTTAAGGTATAATCTGTTGTGTGTATTCGCTGGTTTTCCCTAATTGTTTTTAAACTTCATATTCAATATACCGTAATTATATGTACAAGTCAACTTAATTATGCGCTAATGGGATGCAAGCCGTGGTAACCTTATTGTTTTCTCCATTTTTAATATTTATCTCTAAATTATTTTTTCAGTCACCAAAAAAAAAAAAAAACTAACCACTAAGTACTGGCCTACTATTTATTGGAAATATGACATTGTATAGCTGCTCTCAAAATAATAGCCGAAAATATATATATGTTATATAAAAAGTGTAAGCACGTGATTTTTGCCCTATATGAGAATTACTCCCAAAAAATTCAAAATAAAACAATTTTCCTTTGTGTGCAATTTTTGAATTTTCGTGGCATTTTTGGATAATTATTTGTATTTTTTTTTGTGCATGTTTATTTGTTATATTAATAAAAAAATATAAAAATATGTCGCATTTGCATTTAATATTTAATTCTACAGTTATGAGTAATTAAGTTTGTTTTACAAAATGAAAAATCATAAAAATATGTATTTTGCATTTTTAGCATTTAACGTCCAAATTGTGTAATTTTATCCTTAATTGCTATTTAATTATATGTTAATTGTTATTAGGAGTTAATTAGTATTTTGAGATAATTTTGGGTTTTATAATTTAATCTTAGCATTTTTAGCTTTATTAATTAGGAAATTGAATAAATAGAAAAGAATAAAAAATAGAAGAAAACCGGATTGGGCCTTTTCTTCAAATTTAAACCACAAGCCTAAAAGAAACAAACTCATACCGGGTCAACCCGACCCGATCCGCCCCATAACCCCAAAGATCCAACTCCCCCTCTTCATTTTCATTTTTTCATTTTTCCCAAAACAAAAAAAAAACCCCAAACCCTAAAACACCTACCCGCCCCTCTCTTCTTCTTCTCCAAACCAAACACCCTAACATCTCATGGCTGCCCTCACACACAAGCAGCAACCATGGCTGCCCTCCTCCACCGTCGACCAACAGTCCGGCAACGACCACCTGCTGCCCTCCTTCATCTTCTTCGTCTTCTCCATGTCGAGCTCAAGCTCGACCATGGCTACCCCTTCAACACATCGTCTTCGCGAGCTTCACCATGAGCGACCTCATGCCACGAAGCTCCGCCATGAACGACTACCTTCGAGGTCCAGCTCCCATGGCTGCCCCTTGCTGCTTTGTCTTCTCCATGGCGAGCTCAAGCTCGTCCATTGACTGCCCTCCACCACCATCTCCTTTGAACCAACGAACAGCCCAAACGACCACTCAGCTCACGTCCAAACGAACCCCGTCGCTTCTGCTGCCTTCCCCACTGTCAAACCAGCCATGAACGACCACAGCTCATCGTCGCTCCATCCCCAGCGCCGTCACTGATGCGTTCCTGCTCGTCAAGCAACCTAGCTCACTCGTCCGTCGCCCAACCATACCGGAAACCACTGACCGTTCGGTCATTTTCAGTGGTGTTCGTGGTCGTCTTCGTCGTCCAGCTTCATCGCCTGAAATTAACTGGAAAACATACAAAAATTTCCGGGCAGATTCGAGTTATTTGGGTTTCAAAGTTTCCGGGCAGATTTGTTTCCGTTCGAGTTCGTCGTTGTTCCAATTCGGTTAGTTGGTTTAAGTTTCATTTCTGTCCGTATTTTGTTTGATATTCTCGGGTCTGAAATCAGTATATGTTTGATTCTTTTCTTGTTCGTTGTTTATCATGTCTTGATTATTTCCTCAGTTTGCTTTTATTCATTTGTTCTTGTTTAGGTTTAATCTAGAAATGTGTTTAGTTTAATTACTGATTTTTTTTTTTGATGTTATTTGGTCCGAATCGAGTTTTAAGCTTAAATGGTGATTTGAGTTTGATGAATCTTAATGTTGTTCTGATGTGAATCTGATCTTGAATGTTGATATGAATTTGACTGATTTGATTAGTCAATTGTTAGGATTTCTCATTCAAAATTGGTTATAGCTGATGGGGGTAGAACGGTAATTTCAGTAGTGTCAGGGGAAATATGGGAAACAAGTCTTAATTTTGAGTGCTCTGTCCACTAGGTATTAACAATATTAAAATAGTACATGGTGGGGGACAAGACACAAGATAGTGGGGAATAATTCTTTAGTTTAATATAGTGAGGGACAAGACATAATGGAGTGGGAATAATGCATTTGTTTAATATAATGGGGGACAAGACACAAGATAGTGGGGAATAACTCTTTAGTTTAATATAGTGGGGGACAAGACACAAAATAGTGGAGAATAATTCATTTGTTTAAGGTAGTGGGAAACAAAGTATGCAATCATGGGAATATTTCGGGTTAGTGGTTCAAGACAAGAGTCTTGGTTATAAATAGAGTCATTTTTACACATTGTGGGAGACTTGGAGAATAGAAAGGGAGACTTTGAAGAAGATAGAAAAAAAAGTTGAGAGAGTTGACTGAATTTTGAGAAATCAGAATTTGAGAGCAAAAGAGAAAAACAAGTTGAACTTTTACTTGAATAATTTCCGTTTGCCTTTCCTTGAGTGTTATTCAAAATTAGTAAACTACTGCATCTTGTATCCGTCTCTCTTTTGATTTGACTGCGATTGCATTCTGGTACTGCTGGTTTTTCAATCTGTTACTGGGTTATTCTACTGGTCGTTACTGGTTTTGATGTGTTGCTGAACCTGTTGTTGCTGTGTATTTACACTACTGCTGTTTCTACTGATCTTCATCTTCTTTCCTTGCTTTGCAAATACCAGGTACACAAACTGATACATTGGTTCATCTTGTAAGCTACTCGAAGCATGAATGTAAAAATGGGAAAGATTTGAAACTGTAGTTTAATGTAGTTTTTTCTTTCTTTTACTGTCTGTATTTAGAACATTCTATGCGCTGCCCATGTAAACTCTTTAAACGACTCACTTTCGAAAACTCAACTATAATAACTCATGAGCATATAAATAAGTTAGAATTCTTTTTCTTTCATTATAGAGACAAACGAAATAGAAAACATAGTCACTATAGGTCGATCCTTTTAAAACAAAAATGAGGCATGCCTTGCCAAACAAAAATGCAAATATCGGGGCCCTCAATAATTGGTCATAATAAAATACTTAGAATTTGGGATGGACCGTTTAGCGAACTTTTACGGCCTTCCTCAAAGATAATAACGCGTTAGACTTTTTAGGCGCGATTTTTAATTAAATTGCATTCTTCAATTCGGGTGCACATTTATGTGACCCAAATCCAAATCTCAACGGAGTCGGAATGTATTAACAACCACGAGCGCATTGATTGTGACGTGGTTTGAAATGCATTTTCACGGCGTTGCAATTCCATAAAAAATAAATAATAATAAAAGCGGTTTAAACCTAATAAAAGCACACAAGTTATAACATGTATTAAAATCAGATATTTAGCCATTATAACAATTTAAGCGACCGTGCTAGAACCACGAGATTCGGGGGTGCCTAACACCTTCCCTCGGGTCAACAGAATTCCTTACTTAGAATTCTGGTTCGCAGACTTCATTTGGAAAGTCGAATAATTTCCTCGAATTGGGATTCAAGATAAACCGATGACTTGGGACACCAAAAGCCAAACCTTTCCCAAGTGGCGACTCTGAATTAAATAAATAACCCCATTTCGAATATTGTCACTTAAATTGGAAAAACTCCCTCACGCATTTATCTTTCGGGGTAGGCGCGTAAAAAGGAGGTGTGACAAAAAGATTACATAAATTTTATAACTTTTTCGACTACTGAATATAAATAATTTCTGACGCGGGCTAAAAGTAAAAAAGCCCTTATTTATTTGGACATTGCTATATTATCTTTGTGGCTAACCAATAACCAATTACATAAAAGTTACTCCTAATTAATAAGGATGTCTCACTACAATATAAAAAGCAGAGTTCCCTGCTCAACTACGGAAGACAAGTCTTAGACACGGGCGGTCAGAGGGTATAGCAACTCAAGCGGTGGCTTTAGGCCCCAGAATTTTGGGGTCCTAATTTTTATTTTTTAATTTTTATTTGATGTCCGGTATTTAATTTGGGTCATTGATGAATTCAAATTTGTACCATGTAAAGTTCATTAAAGTCGGAACTATTCTTTAGAAGGGATTTTTTTTCATTATAACTACTGAAACCGAATACTTCCGATTAAAGAAGGAGATATGCTATCCATCCCACCACAACTCTCGTGAGGCCCCAAATCTTTTTAAGAAAATTTAAGTATTTCAAAGTAAAAAAGTAAAATATTTTATATATATAAAAAAGGATTGCATTAATCATTAGAAAATATGTAATACATTTTTAAACTCTATTTTTCCTCAGGTTTTTCAGCATTGCAACAAGTATATTGAAACATCAAAAAATTCTTTTAAGTGTATTAATCATCAAAAAATACTGCACATGAGAGAGTAAATGGTTTATTCGAATTTTTTTAAGTAATTTTATTCTAAAAAAGTTAGAAAAATCTACTTCAATTAAAAATATATAGTATAATTTTTTTTTAAAAGGGCCTCACATTAAAGTTTGACTTTAGGCCACCAAACTTATTGAGCCGCCTCTGATCTTGGAAAAAATGCCTACCACTAATTATAGAAAATATCGAGCCCATATTTTGACTTAGCTATAATCTTAGTGGGTGTCAATAACACATACCTAAAATGATAATATTATGTTCCTATATAAAAACCAGAGCTCCCTACTCAATATGCAAGTCAAGTTTAAGTTCTTTTTCATCTTTCTTTTAAGTATTGTTGGCTGCAAAAGCAAAATGACAAGCATAGGGAAGCTGGGGCAATGTGTTGCTCCCAAACGCACACGCAAGTATACGTGGTTGATAAGTAATATATGATTGTAAGTCCAGATATCGTACCTACAGGGACTTGTGATTAACTATCAACTAAATTAAATCAAAACAATTAATCTATTCAAGCGTATTCTAAAGTATGAATATTTAACTAAATTAATCTAAAGTAACAAATTAAGAGATTAAAAAAATAAGTTGGCGAATTATAGAGACGAATTCGATGTGAATAAATATTCTAGAGCTATGGATTAGCTAACAATCCCGTTGAGTTTCCACTTAAATCGTCTAATTAATTTATCTGGTTTATTGGTTGACATGGTTACTATTGCTCGTAGCCTTCTCCCCAAGTACACCTCTCCTATTCAAGATAACCTAACGCCTATATTCCTATGGAATTAAAATTAACAAGAACGCATTAATAATTCCTATATAGTAACCAAGCAAGGCGATTAGGTATATTCCTATCCTAACCGCAAATCCGCTCTCCCTCAGAGTTAAGATCTTGTTCTACTCAATCTTATATGCAATCTAGAATTCTCTCTTCCGAGTCCAATCCTAGATTCGTAGATAGTATTCAATTGGTGATCAAACAATCAAATAATTAAGCGCAAGATTGAATAAATAAACCAATATGATAAAATAATAAGAACAATTCAAGTTTCAAACTACAACGTTCATGTAGAACCCAAAACTCTAGAACTAATGGACTATGAAATTAAAGGAAGAGAAGAGAAGAAAAACTAGTTAGAAGCCTCCTCCAAGCGTGGTGTGTTCTCCTTACGTCTAAAGTGTGTCCCTAGGTCTAAGATCTGTCAAAAGTCCTCAAAATAACGTTTTTATATGTATTTATACCAAGTAGGGTTGGTCCCAGACGAAAATACCTTCTCACGCGCGAAATACGAAAATCAATCTATAAAATTTGTACAGGCGCGCCGCACCCTGCGGCGTCCCCTACGGTGCACTAATGGAGATTATCAGCAACCTTGCATTTTTCTTGTCACGCCAGTTTTTACACTGCTGCGCCGCACTCTACGGCATCCCATGCGGCGCGGTATTGAGAATTTACGAAAATACATAACATTAAAGTTGTATCCCTTTCAAGTAGCTTTCCAACGATATATTGTGGAGCCCAAACGGAGTTCTGAGCAAAAAGCTATATGCATTTTACTAGACAATGTGCCGTATGCCCAGCTTAATTCCTTGGGCTTTTACTCAGACTTCAAAGCTCCAAATCACTTGAATTCATTCCATAACGCCTACATAGCTCGGAATCACTCCTACAAGGCATAAAACACATATTTAGTGCAAAACACTAGCGATTAAAACTCAAACTCAATTAAAGTGCAGTAAATTAGAGTGTAATAAGCGACTAAAATACACAATTATAGCCTATCATCACAATTAGGGGTATTCATAAAAAACCGAAAAATCGAACCAAACCAAACCGACCAAAAAAATTGATACTTTTTGGTTTGGTTTGGTTTTGGTTTTGAATTTTAAAAACCGATCAAATTTGACTTGGTTTTGGTTTTAATCAGAAAAAACCCGAACCAAACCGACTATATGAGTAGCTATTTTTACACCTATATATATGTATATTGTTATACAAAATTTCAAAAAAATTTATGGTAAATGTTAATAGTTTGCACTTTTAATGTAGTTCTTTACCTTTACATTCTAGTTTGATTGGTAGTTTTCTTTTGTTTAGTGTAAGAATCCATTTCGTGTTAAAAATAACATATTTTAATTGAATCCTTAAATTATTCATCACTATTTGATTCAATTATTATCAATATATTTTAGTAAATAATAGATTTATCAAAGAGCAATTGATTTGATAGTGTTACATTAAAAATGTGGTCGCCGGAATATGTGTTTGGCAGTGTATGTCTTATATTTAAGAAAAAACCGAAAAACTGACATAAACCGAATCGGAAAAAACTGACTTAATTGGTTTGGTTTGGTTCTAATATTTGAAAAATCGACTTACTTGGTTTGGTTTTTTTTTAAGGAAAAAACGATCCAAACCGAACCATGAACACCCCTAATCACAATGGCCTTTACTTGTAACTGCTTTGGCAATTTGCTTTATAGCTAGCACTGTTGTTGCTGATTACTCTTATGGGTATGCTTCTCCTTCACCTTCTTACAACTCTAAGAAGTATTACAAATCACCATCTCCCGTACCCAAGTATCATGTACCAACTCCTTACTATAAGTCACCTACTCCTGCAAAGCATTATTACAAGTCACCAAATTCTGCAAAATACTACAAATCTCCAGTTCCCGTAAAATACTACAAGTCACCAGCACCTGCAAAATACTACAAGGCGCGAGTTCCCGCAAAATACTACAAATCGTCAGTTCCCGCAAAATACTACAAGTCTCCAGCTCCTGCAAATTACTACAAGTCACCAACTCCTTCAATGAACTATTACAAGTCACCATCACCTGCAAAGTACTACAAAGTGTCATCACCAGCAGAGTACTACAAGTCACCATCCCCAGCAAAATACTACAAATCGCCTGCTCCTTCTAAATATTATAAGTCACCGGCACCACTAAAATATTGCAAGTCCCCAGTTTACTATAAATCTCCACCACCACCAATTTATTATGAGAAATCACCTTCGTATTACAAGTCGCCCCACCTCCTCCAACATACTATGAGCAGTCACCATCTTCTTACAAATCTCCACCTCCACCATACTATAAAGAATCTATACCTTCCTATAAATCTCGTCCATCTCCACCAAAATACTATGGGCAATTACCTATAACTTACAATTTGCCATCTCTACCAAAGACCTATGAAAAATCACCATCTTATTACTCACCTCCACCATCCGCAAACTATTACAATCAAACTCCCACCTATGCCTCACCTCCACCACCTGAGAAGTACGAGCAATCCGCTACCTATGCTTCACCTCCACCCTATCAGCATCTCCCCCACCAACGTGCTAGTGATATTAACTATTCAATCATTTTCCGCTATTTCCATGACTTCTAATTCCTTTTTGTCCTCTTAATATTAGCAACTCCATTTCCTCCGCCAAAATTTGATGTATGCTTCCCGAAATGATCGGGTTTACTTATTATGTGTTCAATGTTCTTTTGTTTTAATAATTTGTATTATTTATTGTTTGGTTTAAGTAAGATCCTCGAGATCACCATCAATTGTTCTCATTATATCGAGATTCTGTGCATTCTACTTTTCTTAGTTCTGTCGTCTTCTTTGTCTACTATTGTGTGTTTTAATTGACTATATTCTTCTATCGGTCCATAAGTATATCTCCTGAACATCTATTCAAACTTAGTTGAAATGAAGCAGATTGTCTCTTGAGAACTTTTTCCTGAGAATGGTTTAAGAAATATTGATCTCTTCGGTTTCCAAAAGATTTAAAAAAACTGAAAAGCCAAAAGATTTAAAAAAACTGAAAAGTACAAAAGTGCGCAGTTTGAGTTTTAAGGTCTGACGTGGTGTATTAAAAGCCGGGGGCACAAGGCAATGTAAGCCTCGTGAATCTTTAAATTTTGTTAATTTATAAATCTGCAAATTAGTAGAAAAATAAAAAAAAATTGTTAAAAATAGTTAAAATTATAAAATTCTAAAATAAAATAAATTGTCAAAAAATTAGCACAAATATAGAAACTCTAGTATACCTATGAAAAATAAAATAACTTTATGTATTACATCAGTTACAATATCAACAATCCAACATCGAAAGAGAAAAAAATATCTTGGAAACAAAATGTGATATGTACCTCATGTGAAGTAAATTAAACACGAAACATTTTATTAATATTATTTGAAGTTCTTCTCCCCGGATAATAAGTGAGTGTCTGGATTTGTTTTCTCCCATCAGCATAGGTACTGAGTAACTCTGGCCATAAACACTTTAACAAAAGAGAAAAGATCATCTAATGTTCTAAAGACTATGCTTGCGATGTTCTCACTTCTGATTTATGATCAATATAGACGGCTTTTGAAGAATTAAGGGTTAGTTAAGGATTTTCTCGATTTACACAGCTAATTACACTCAATCGAACAAAATCCCGTTGGATGCATTTTAAGGGTATATGCGGGCGCTTGAAGCACAGATTTTACGAGACAAGAGTCCCCCTCATCTGGATCAAACCGTTTTACGAGTTCTTCGTCCTATCCCAGGTTGTACTGATTCTCATGCCGATAGATTTAGGAGTCGCTAGGTTATCGGGATAAAGATATTAATCCCCATATAAAATTTGGGATTAGAGTTATCCCATATTTCACTGTGGGTATTAACTTATACCGGTAGATTTTATATCAAAATAATGGTATTTGCTATCCCATATCAGAAGCAGGATAGATAATCCCATGAGATATCACAGAATTATAATCCCATGGGATATTCCATAACTGAGAAAATGACCCCTTAAGGTATACTCTGGTGTGTGTATTTGCTGATTTTCCTGATAGTTTTTGAACTTCATGTTCAATAATTAGTAGCGTAGACACATACAATGAAGGGTGGTCAGTTGAACACCCTTCATTGAAAAATTATTCTGTGTATATAAAAAATTATACTGTAACGATTCTACTTGATAAATAAAGGAAATTAACAGAGAAATAAGAAGATTTAGAGAAACAGAGGATTTGTATTCATCATATTACGCTCTTTACAATGCTCAACTTCTATCCCTTTAAGGATAAAAAAGACAGTTATTCTAATTGTACTCCCCAAACCAGAAATAGACGCATGTAATCTTCTAGAACTCTTCATAGCCCTTCTCCTATGGACTAAAACAAAAAAAGCTAAACTTAAGGATTAAAAATGAAAACCCATTTCTTTAATTACAATGACCGATATTAACAATACTTGACTAACTCCCAAAACATTATTGATTCTCCTTCCTTAGCAGTGATGATTTCTGAACGTCACATTCCGCTCTTCTTCAGCAAGAATCTTGGTTTCTATAGCTTTCATCAAAATTTGGAAAATGAGATTTTAGAAAAGAGTATTCTTCCCATGTTGCTTCATCTGGGCTTAAGTTCGCCCACTGAATGAGTACTTAAGTTGAAGCTCTGTTCCCTTTTTTCACCACTTTCCGATCGAGGATAACGACTGGTTTAACTAACATTTGACCCTCCTAGTTGCAAATTGGAGGATCTTGAGCTGCGAAAACTTGATTCCTAATCTTCTTCTTCAGTAGGGAGACATGGAGAGCTGGGTGAATCCGAGAATTTGAAGGTAACTTAAGCTTGTACGCTACTGGTCCTACCACCTGAATGATCTCATAGGGTCCAAAAACTTGGCTGCTAACTTCAAATTTCTCCTCACTGCCAAAGAAACTTGACGGTAGGGCTGCAGCTTAAGGAAAACCCAATCCCCAATTTCAAACTTCCTATAACCTGAGTTTTTTCGAGATTATCTTTGAGACCTCGAGACATCACCTGCCTGCTTCCGATGACTTGGTTAGTTGGACTCAATGAGGATTGGGCAACCAATTCAAATGATGGTTGCAGAGGGTCATAATCATATAATGATTTAAAAAGGGTCAAGCCAATTGCTGACTCGAAGTTTAAATTGTACCAAAATTATGACAATGATATCCATTTGCTCCATTTCGATGGTCGATGATCAGTCATGCACCTCATGTATGTTTCCAAACATCGGTTCAATCTTTTCGATTGCCCATCCGTTTGAGGATGGTAAGTAGAAATCATCCTCAACTGCACCCCCAATCCTTTAAAGAGTTCTTTCCAAAATGTACTTGCAAAAATAGGATCTCTATCTGAGACAATTGAACTGGATGACCCATGTACCTTGCACATATTTTCAAGAAATAACTGTGTATTGTGGCTAGTTGAGTAAGGATGTGAAAGCACAAAAAAATGAGCATACTTGGTATAACGGTCAATGACCACCAAGATGGCAGATTTCGGCAATCGATCAATGAAATCCATTGCCACATGTTCTCAAGCTCTTGAGGGAATTGGCAACGGTTGTAGGAGGATTGGGTATGCCACGTTCTCATCTTTGTTATCTTGACAAACTTCACAACTTTGCACTTGTGTTTTAACTTCATTAGGCAAACCATGCCAATAAAACAAGGCCTTTAATCTTTGTAGTGTTGCTAATGGACCAGAGTGGCATGCATATCAGTGATTAATTTTGATCTCAAGTTGTCATTACCGCCCACCCATATTCTGTTGCAGTACCTTAAAATCCCCTGTTGAAGGGTAATATTTGGTACTGCATTTTGATATAAAGTGAGCTTGGTGAGTAATTCTTGTGCCTTAGCATCATTTTCGTAGCTTTCAATCACCTCTGACATCCACTTAGGTTGAACTGTGGACAACCCCAAACACTCTCTGTCACCTATTTTTTCGAATCTTCTTGATAGAGCGTATGCTGCCAAGTTCTCAGCTCCCTTTCTATATTGGATCTCATAAGTTAATCCCAACAATTTTATAACCCCCTTTTGTTGTAACAAGGTAGTGATCCTTTGGTCTTTCAAGAATTTGAGACTGAAATGATCTGTTTTGATCACAAAAGGTCTAGGCTAAAGATAATGCCTCCATTTCTCCACCGCGATGAGTAATGCTATGAGCTCTTTTTCATAAGTTGAGAGTCCGAGGTGTTTCTGACATAAGACCTGGCTTATATAAGCTATGGGTCTGCCATTTTGAGTCAAAACCGCACCTATTCCTTTACCACTAGCATTGACCTCGTCACAAAAGGTGTTGTGAAATTTGGCAAAGCCAATACTGGAGCGTTGCTCATTGCTTGCTTTAGTTCATTAAAAGCACTTGTGGCTTCTTCATTCCAATGAAAATTCCCCTTTTTAAGCAGACTTTTGAGGGGTTTACTGATGGTAGCAAAATTCTGGATGAAGCGTCTATAATAGCATGTAAGCCCAAGGAAACCCCTTAACTCTTTTAATGTTTTGGGTTGTGGCATAGCTGCAATTTTTGCTTCGTCAGTGCTCACCCCATCTTCCGAAATGATATGACCCAAATACTCCACTTGTTTTTTAGTAAAGGTACACTTTGATCTCTTGGCCACTAATTGGTTTGTTCTCAGAACCTTAAACACAGTATCCAAATGTTTCACATGGTCATGTAATGTTGGACTATAGACCAAGATATCATCAAAAAATACCAAGACAAAATGTCTAAGATAAGGCCCAAAAAATATTATGCATTTAGGCTTCGAACGTAGACGGGGCATTCATTAGCCCAAAGGGCATAGCTCTAAACTCCCATAACCCATGGTGGGTCTTAAAGGCTATTTTGTATTCCTCTCCATCTTTCAATTTGGTGACAGCCCGATCGTAGGTCCAATTTAGAGAGTAACTTGGTACCACAAAGTTCATCTAATAAATCCTCTACCACCGGAATGGGGTATTTGTTCTTCACGATTGCTTCATTAAATTTTCAATAATCTACACACATGCATTAGCTTGAATCTTTTTTCTTGACTAGTATTACTGGTGAAGAAAAATGAGAGATTCTGGAAGCTACAGTCTCGGACTCTAACATTTCAGATACTATCTTTTCAATAGAATTTTTTTTGCTCAAATGAGTATTTGTTTGGTCTGAGGTTGATGGGTTTAGTCCCTGGTAGTAACTCGATATGATGGTCATTGGCCTTATGAGGTGGTAGGCCTTTAGGTTCATGGAAAATGTCGCGGTTCTCATTTAACAACCTTTGGACCTCCACTAGAATGCTTTTCATGTTCTGGTCTGGATCTTCATGGGCCATTTCAAAGAGCTGGCCCACACAACTGCACTGGCTCGTCACTAGCAATCGATCTATAGTTTTAGCATCAGCTATGGACAAGGTTTGTGATTCCTGGTCCCCTACGAGTGTTGTCCTTTTGTTATCCTTGATAAAAGTAATACTCAATGGCCGATTATATAACACCACTAAAGCGATGGTATCAAGCCAATCCATTCCTAAAACCATATCACCCCCCTAACTTTTAATAATCCAAAACCAAAAGAGAATTCCTCCTCATCCATCCTCCACTTAAATATTTTGCCAACTTCCTTGCAATCAACGATTTGCCCATTGGCAACCATTACCTTCATGGGCATACGAAGACAACTAATCTGAGCCCTCAAGTTCTTAACCAGTTGTGGATCCACAAAAATGTGGGTAGATCCACTATCAATTAAAACCAACATCATTTGCTTCTTTAACCATCCTGCAATCTTGATGGTTTTTGTATTGAATCCCAAACCCAGTATAACATTTATTGAGAATTCCCCCTTGTCCTAGGCCTAAAGATGAATTACCTCTTGCTCCAATTCAACTCCTTCTTCTGTTAATTCCCCAATTGCCACTTCCCCTGCTATTGCATTCAAAGCCTTACATTGATGGCTAGGGTGATATTTTTCATGACAATAGAAATAGAGGTTTTGAGATCGCATCGTCTCATAAGAAAGATTCTTGGTAGTAGTAGCTCTGTTGGGAATAATATGTTGGGCTTTTAGTGGTTCAGAAGGTTGGGTACCTTTGGGGGTAACAGAACTTGAAAATGGGCCAGATGAGCTGAATTTTTGGCCCACCCGATTAGTCATTTGCGTGTTTTTTGCGGTGAACTTTTTATATATGTCCTCCACCTTCCTTTCATGAATTTTTTCCAAGTCATAAGCATCAACCAAGGTACATAGATTAGATAATGAAACAATTTCTTAGATGTCTAAAGTGATCCCCCAATAAAACATTCCACAAAATATGCCTCATCCAGATTTGGATTTGTCACTCCCATCAAACAACATAATTCCTCAAACTTCTTTTGATAACTTTCTACATCTATCACTTGCTGCACTTGTTTGAATTCTCTAATAATTTGAGTGGGCCTAATATTTCCATAACGAATACACACGTCTAGGCAAAACATAGGCCATGTCACTCCCTATCTTTTGTCCAAAACATAGCTATAAAACCACATGCCTATTTCATCTTGCAGATTCATTGACATATACGTTAGTTTCTCACCATCATCGACTTCATAAAGTTCAAAGAACCTGTTACACCTCCGAATCCACGTGAGTGGATTTTTGCCATCAAATTCAAGAAATGGCATTTTTTCTTTCGACCCCTTCGAGTGAGACCTAGTAGTGTCAAACCCGTTGAAAGGTGGCATGGCTCCTCTGAAGGGCTGGGGTTGGAAAGAACCAATAGGTACTGAGAAAGGTTGATTCCCATACCCAGAAATGTACGTAAGGTGGTAAGAAATGGAGGGATTCAATGAGTATGGCATAGTGGAGGTATAAGGAACTGACATAAGAGGAAAAGAAGGAAGAGAAAAAGGTATGTGAGATGTAGTAGTATAGAAAGAAGGTGGTGGTGTTAAGCTCAAATGGGTGGCAGGTAGAGGGAAAGTTTGGGATAAGGGTCTGTAAGCATGAGCTGCCAGGTTTGAGGTTTGTGAGGTGGTGATGTTATCTGGGTAAGATAAGGGTTGAAGAACAGGGGTTGAAACGAAAGATGTAGAAGGAAAGGTCAGACCATGGGTCACACCTAAAACATTTGGAGAGATGAACGGGGTTGAACTTTGCAGATTTCCCCCCACATATGAGTGTCCAGAATAGTGAATTGAGTCATCGTATTCAACCTTTTTGCTAGAATCGAAAAGCTCCATGACCGCCATTTCGAGGAAAGCCTGCCATTCCTCCAACTTAGTCGTACGTAGCTTAGATCCACCCGTCGTCGCCGGAAAGGTAAATCTGGCGTCCGGCTACCGCCAGAAGCATTCTTGTTTTTATCCATCATAGTCTATTATTGCCAGGATCAAAGGCTCTAGATACCCATTGTAATGATTCTACTTGCAAAATAAAGGATGTTAACAGAGAAATAATAAGATTTAGAGAAAAAAGGGAACAGAGCTTCAACTCAAGTACTTGTTCAATGGGCGAACTTAAGCCCACATGAAGCAACATGGGAAGAACACTCTTTTCTAAAATCTCAATTTCTAAACATTTGAACCTTGTAGAAACCAAGGTTCTTGCTGAAGAAGAGTGGAATGTGACGATTAGAAATCATCACCTCTAAGGAAGGAGAATCAAGAATGTTTTGGGAGTTAGTGAAGTACTGTTAATATCAGTCATTGTAATTAAAGAATTGAGTTTTCATTTTTAATCCTTAAGTTTAGCTTTTTCCATTTTGGTCCATAGGAGAAGGGCTAAGAAGGGTTCTAGAAGATTACACGCATTTATTTTTTATTGGGGAGTACAATTAGAATAGCTGTGTTTTTCATCTTTAAGGGGATAAAATTTGAGCATTGTAAAGAGCGTAATATGATGAATACACTACTGAAAAATGGCAAATTTCCGACCGCCAAAATGGTCGGAAATCGGTCAGAAATCACGTATTTCCGACTGCTTTCCGACCAAAATTGATCGGTTGGAAAAAAGTTGGTCGGAAAACAATTTCCGACCAAAACCGTCGGTGATTTCTGACCGAAGTGGTCGCAAATTTAAAAAGGTCAGACGAACAAATATTTCACGTTTCCGACCAAAGTGGTTGAAATTTACCAACTGAATCAGTCGTATTAAAACAAATAAAATAATTATTTATTTAAAATTAAATAATATAAATGTATCATTTCCGACTAAATCGGTCGGAAATTAATAATTAAAAATTAAATTTTATTTGTTTTTTGATGGAATCCGTCGAAAACTATTGAATATTAATTTTTTTAAAATTTTCCAACCGAATCAGTCTGAAATTAATCATTAAAAATCAAATTTTATTTTGTTTCCGACGGAATCCGTCGCAAACAATTGAATATTATTTTGTTTGCAACACCAGGTCCCGCAAAATACTACAAATCTTCAACTCTCGTAAAATATTACAACTCGCCAGCTCCCGTAAAATATTACAACTCGCCAGCTCCCGTAAAATATTACAACTCTTCATCTCCTGTAAAATACTACAAATCGCCATCTCCCGCAAAGTACTACAAATCGCCAGCTCCCGCAAAATACTACATGTCGCAGCTCCCGCAAAATACTACAAGTCGCTAGCTCCTTCAAAGAACTACTACAAGTCGCCATCACCAACAAAGTACTACAAAGCGCTATCACCTGCAAAGTATTACAAGTCACCATCCCCAGCAAAATACTATAAATCGCCTGCTCCCTCTAAATATTATAAGTCATCGGCACCACAAAAATATTACAAATCTCGAGTTTACTATAAATCCCCACCACCACCAACTTATTATGAGAAATCACCTTCGTATTACGAGTCACCTGCACCTCTTCCAACATACTATGAGCAATCACCTTATTACAAGTCACCTCCACCCCCATCAAAATACTATGAGCAACTGTGGTCATACAGTTCTCCTCCACCACCACCAAAATACTATTAACAATCACCAATCAATTATAAATCTCCACCTCCACCATACTATAAAGAATCTACACCTTCCTACAAATCTCCTCCACCTCCACCAAAATACTACGAGCAATCACCTATAACTTACAACTTACCATCTCTACCAAAGACTTATGAAAAATCGCCATCATACTACTCACCTCCACCACCAACGAACTATTATAAGCAAACTCCCGTCTATGCCTCACCTTCACCACCTGTAAAATACGAGTGGGCCTTTCCTTTACCACCTCCCCAGCAACCTACTACTAATATTGATCATATCATTCACTTCAATCAATTTTCACCATTTCCTTGATTTATAGATCCTTTTCATCTTCCTATATGAAGTATTTCTATTTTCTCTCCCAAAATCTTATGTGCGCTTTCCCCAAAGGTCGGCTTCTCTTGTTGTGTGCTATTTTTAATTTATAATTTGCATTATTTGATATTCAAGTAAGATCCTCGAGATCTCCAACAGTTTGGTTCATTGTATCAATTAAGCTCCTTTCGGTGTAATCTCTTGAGAATTTTACTTTAATTGCTTACTACTATCTTCTTCTTTACTACAATATTAGTTTCTTGACACGTGCCTTGCACGTGTATCCCATGCTAATTAGTCCGAAGCGAAGAAAAGGCTGGATCAATCAAAGGGGGTACTACGAGCCCTCTGCCCCACGCATCTAACCAGCTCGCGTGGTTCAAGATGGTATAAATCCATTAGTACAAATATTTCAAGATGGTATATATTTTGTGATGATTCTTTTTTTTTTTACAAGAAGTATAGAAAGCTCGAGAAGAACACTCTTATATCAATAAAGTATAACAAATATTGCTAAACCATAATGTATATATTGTCACAAATAATAACTTTAAATTTCTTCCAATACGCATCTACAAGAAACATTATCAAACAATAACATTACAGTTTCATTTCTTCCCGCAAGGGCCATATCTACCTAGAAGTAAATTACATTGGAAAAAAATAACTCTTCCCTTACTTTTAGTATCAAGAAAAAATGAGAGAATATCTTTGTAGAATTCCTTCAAGAATAAATAATGATAAATAGAAAGAAGAAGTAAATAACTTTAAAAAAGAAGAAGAGATAAACTGTTACTTACCAAAATAAAAAGAGAAATATGATTTTAGTAATGGTCATGATCCCATGCAAAAGAAATTGTCAAAAGGACAACTCAAGATGCATTTTGAACCTATAATTTATACTTCATCCCTTGCACTCAAGAGACAAAATTGCAGCAGATGAAGTGACTGCAAGAGGAAACATTTTTACCAAATAACAAAAGCAAGAAATATAGCAATAACAATAGCAAAGACCAAAAACAAAATTGTCAGTGGGAAGGAATAAAAAAAAAACTAAAATAAAAGGCTGATATGAAATGCCTTAAAAAATTAAATAAAAATAAAAATAAAGTATAAAACAGATATTAAACGCCCCATAAAATTGACCATTTGGTGATAGCTTCATGCTTCACGCCCCATGGGTCCAACTAACAACGAGCATGCTTGATCATAGTCATTTGACTGTCCTTCATACTAACACACAGAACTAATGGCTCTCTCTCATAAGAAATTAATCAACAATAATAAGAATACATATATAATGTAATTTAAAATCCAAATGATAAGGCATGTTACCATTCAGTTATTTTGTTGTGATGAAATTTGGTTTAGCAAAAGCTTCATGGATACATAGTGTGGAGCGGCGAAGGTGAAGAAAAGGAAATACATTTAGAGTAGTGGAACAGACTTTACAACATTTAATTATGAGCAGTAAACGGATGGTTTTAGTGGTGGAAGTTAGAAGGACAAAAATTAACGCTCAATAAATAGTAGAAGATGTAAAAATTCTTAATTACCTGGTATTCTTAATTGTACTTATTCATTTAATAGAATTTTTTTTTTTTTGAAGAAGGCCAAAATAGTCAATCAAAATTTTATGGGTATTTTCGTATTTATTTTTCATAAAAATACTCTATTAATATTAAAATGTACATTATGCCCAAGGCAAAGCTAGCTTGAACAAAGGGGGTTCAATCAAATTTTGTTCTTTGAAAAATATACCAAAAAAATAGTCATGCCTAATTAAAACTCAAAAATTTCAAACTCATATGTTTAACAAATAGCTTCATTTTTAATTTTTGGATCCTAATAAGCTTCTACTTATTTAAATATCTCATATTTGTGGAGCTTGAAATCTTAGCTTTGATACTTTTGATAGGACTTTCTGACATGTTTGAGATAATGATTTAAGAGTTAGGTTAGATACACTATCTTTTAGAATTTTTGATCGCTTATTAGAAGAAGCAAAAATAGTGGATTTATACATTGCACTATTCCAAAAATTCATATAACGTTCGTACAAGAATTAATCATGTCACATAATACCAATTTAAATTATAACAATTTTTATAAAATATATATATATATCAATATGATACTTGCTTTAGGCTTTAGCCGCCCCTGCCTATAACATGTCTCTTTTATGTTTCCAGAACTTCCACGGGAACCCCATGATTGATAACGTAAAAACAAGATAAATAACAATAATATTAAGTCTCGATTTTAAACAAGTTAGATTCGGTAATATAAATCGTTATTATTTATGTCGCTGGTGACGGAGTCAGAAATTTTACTAAGGATATTTAAGATTATATATAAAAATAACTTATAGGAATTTAGTTGGGATTATAAAATAGAAAACTTTCATAGGTATGCGTTCAGCCCTTTCCTATTCGCCCTGGCGATGGATGCCATAACGCATCATATTCAAGGGGAGGTGCCATGGTGCATGCTATTTGCTGATGACATAGTCCTAATTGGCGAGACAAGACGCGGCGTCAACGAGAGGCTGGAGGTTTGGAGACATGCCCTTGAGTCTAAAGGTTTCAGGTTGAGCAGGACGAAGACGGAATACCTCGAGTGCAAATTTGGGGTCGAGCCGACGGAAGCGGGAGTGGAAGTGAGGCTTGACTCTCAAGTCATCCCTAATAGGGGTAGTTTCAAGTACATTGGGTTAGTTATTCAGGGGATCGGGGAGATCGACGAGGATGTCACACACCGTATAGGGGTGGGGTGGATGAAATGGAGGTTAGAGACGGGAGTCCTGTGTGACAAGAAAGTGCCACCGTTACTAAAAGGTAAGTTTTATAGAGCAGTGGTTAGGCCTGCCATGTTGTATAGGACCGAGTGTTGGCCGGGTAAGAACTCACACATCCAGAAGATGAGAGTAGCAGAGATGAGGATGTTGAGGTGGATGTGCAAGCATACAAGGATGGATAAGATTAGGAATGGAGATATTCGAGAGAAGGTGGGCGTGGCCCCCATAGAGGACAAGATGTGGGAAGCAAGACTCAGATGGTTCGGGCACATCCAGAGGAGGAGTACTGATGCACCGGTGAGAAGGTGTGAGCGACTGGCTGTGGTGGGCACGAGGAGAGGTAGAAGGAGACCTAAGAAGTATTGGGGAGAGGTGATCGGGCAGGACATGACGCGTCTTAGGATTACTAAGGACATGGCCCTTAACAGGGAATTGTGGAGGTCGACCATTAAAGTTGTAGGATAGGGGAAGTTGCGGATATTCCTACAGCATACTAGAGTGAGACTAGTTAGTTAGGAGTTAATCTTAGGATGCTACTGATCAGATACTGATGCAGGGATTTATCCGTTGGATATTAGTATACCTTCCATCTTTTCCGTATTTCCTATATTTCTTATATTGCTGTTATTTTGTTATTTTATGTTATTTTAGTATGAGTTTATTGATTGTACTAATGTATCGTCTCTTGTTGTTGTCTTGAGCCGAGGGTCTCCTGGAAACAGCCTCCCTGCTCCTCGGGGTCGGGATAAAGTCTGCGTACATATTACCTTCCCAGACCCCACCTGTGAGATTATACTGGATTGTTGTTGTTGTTGTTGTCGTACGTACGCAGATAAAAAGTTAATGTTACTTAACGAGGGGCATGGCACAAGGACATTTCAAATCCACCCTAATTCCCTTCACCCCCCCCCCCCCCCGGGAACTCCTCCCATTACCTTCACCACTGCACACACTTTCTCCGGCCACCACGCTCGACTTGGGCCACCCGCGACCAGGTAACAATCTTCTTCTCTTCTCCTAGTCTGTCTTCTCTCTTCCTCTCCGCAATTCTCCCCCTAGTCCCCTAGTTCTGTAGGGGTGTGAGTTTTATGTCTGCTGGTGATTTCAGTGTGATGCGGTGACTGAATTGTGGTGTTGGATGTGCTCTTTTCCTATAAACTTGAATTCCCATGTGGATTTGGGAGGGTGTCGGGGTTCTTTCGCATGCGCGAAACTCACTCACTAAACTACACACAACATGTTTGATGAATTGTCGCAGGGGACAAAGTGAGCCCGCTGGTGAAGTTCTGAGTAACCACGGCCTACTTGACTAGGGTAGAGCCAGTGGTGGAGCCACTCATTGGCAAGGGAGTCAATTGACACCCTTAGTCGGAAAATTACATGGTGTAAACACGTTAAATGCTTAATTTTATGTATATAGAATATACATTGACTCCCCTTGATTTCTTTGTGTGCTTACTTATTTATATTTTGACTCCCCTTAGTTAAATTTCTGGCTCCACCATTGGGTAGAGCATGAACTTAGTGATGGGTGGGCGTGCGTACTCCTGTCATAGTGTCGTTGGCAGTGCAAGTTAGCACACCGGAATGTTAGTTGATAGATTGGCACGATTGTTGGTTGTATTATTTGTTTGCTTGAGTCCTGCTGCCGTGCTTTCTCAATATCACTCTCAATTTTACTATTAAAAGAAGATGTTATATGCCAATTAGAACTGCCTAAGTCTACTTTAGTTGGAAAATAATAAGGATGATAAGTATATGTCGCGTACTGCCATGGACTTAAATTGATATTATCTTGTATGTTGTTATGTTTCAATTGTGAAACCGAGCTGAATTTGGATGTCAACTTGAGGTTTGTAAGTGTTATGCCCTGTCTCGACTTTCTTATGAAATCGTCATCCTTTTATAATAATTTCTCTTCTTTATTGTTTCAGAATCCATCAAGTTTGCTGCTGCTAATGGGCATAAGATGGCCAAGGGTTTTAACGCCGAAGCAGCTCTCACAGATAATACAGAGCCAGAAGAACCCACTAAAAGCGCTTCAACTCTTTGACGAAGCAAAATTCAAGTATCCAACTTACCATCATAATGGTCCTGTCTATGGCACTATGATTAATATTTTAGGCAGATCAGGTAGAACAGCTGAGATGAAGAGAGTAATTAATCAGATGAAAGATGACTCATGTGAGTGTCATGACTCAATATTTGTCAGTGCCATTAGTAGTTACGCACAAGCTGGATTAACAAATGAAGCCATGTCTCTTTTTAAGTCTCTTCCGGAGTTCAATTGTATAGATTGGACAAGATCTTTGAATACTCTTTTGGAGATATTGGTAGAAGAATCTAAGCTAGAATCAGTTTATCAGTTATTCCTTGAGAACTCTTGTAGATGGGAAGTGAAGTCTCGGGCCTATTTCTTAAATTTGTTGATGAATGTTCTTTGTAAATTGAAACGGTCAGACCTTGCATTGCATATTTTCCAAGAGATGAGTTACCAGAACTGCTATCCAAACAAAGAGAGTTATAGGATCTTGATGAGGGGTCTGTGTGAAGAAAAGCGGCTCAATGAGGCTACTCATCTGTTGTACTCAATGTTCTGGAGGATATCTCAAAAGGGTAGTGGTGAAGATGTTGTTGTATATCGGACTCTATTGGAAGCGTTATGCGACAATGAAGAAGGGGAGGAAGCCATTAGTATTCTCGGCAAGGTACTGCGGAAAGGACTTAAAGCTCCGAAAAGATGCTATAAGCAGATTGATCATTTTCGATGCCAAAATGGTGCAGATACAGAAGATATGAAAGTGTTGATTAATGAAGCTCTGATAAGAGGCATAGTTCCCAGTTCAGATAGCTACAGTGCAATGGCCGTTGACTTTTACGCTGAAGGAAAGATTGATGAAGGTAACAAGGTTCTGAAGGAAATGCATCACAGAGGCTTCAAACCATCGGTGTGGATTTATGAAGCTAAGGTATCTGCATTGTGTCGTGATGGCCAGGTTGATGAGGCAGTTGCGGTCATTGATTCTGAGATGATGCAGAAAAACTGTGTTCCAAATATTAAGTTGTATAATGGTGTTATAAAAGGCCTATGCCATGAAAGAAAATCTACTTCAGCTGTTAAGTATTTGGAAAGGATGTCTAGGCAAGTAGGTTGCGCGCCAAACTATGAGACTTATGAAACTTTGGTAGATGGGTTATGTAAAGATGGTAAATATGTTGAAGCAAGTAAGATATTGGAGCAAATGTCAAGCAATTCCTTTTGGCCTAGAGTTGAGACTTTGAATTCTCTTATCAAAGGTCTTTGCCAAGTAGGTGATTTACACACTGCAATAATGTGTTTGGAGGACATGATCTCTCTAGCCTCGACTCCAAATATCCAGGTGTGGCAGTCATTACTAGAGACAATCTGTTGTGAAAATTCTGGCATCGAAAAGCAGCTACAGACCTTATTATAGTTTTTAACTGCAGCGGTATTGCTAGATATAATTCTTTTGCCGGTAATAAACATTTTCTGCTTAATCCTTCCTAGCATTCCTTTTTATTTTCTCTTTTCCCTTTTCCTGAGCTCTGAATTTTAGTTCTTGTCTTGATACATTTGGCAATATCACTATATGCGGGTAGAAAAGTTTCATCCAAAACCCATTCGAATACGAGTCCAAATATACAAGTTTCATCCAAAACCGACTCTAAATCGGGGTTCAAGTCTCCATTTTTTACTTTAGAAAAGTTTTGCCAAAACCCCGAATATTTCTCTCTTAGATCTACCAATCAAATGCCAAAAACAAAGATAGAATGATGAATAATAATCAATCCGATTCAAAAACACTTATTCAATCCAAGTATGTGAAAATCGCCTCAATTGGGGTGTGACAACTAATACCAAAATGGTGGTATTATCTACCAGAGGCAGGATAGATAATCCATGGATATAGAGTTAATACCAAAATGGTGGTATTATCTAGGGAGAAATTCAAAAATAGTCATAGTTTCAAAAGTAATCGAAATTTAGCCACTTTTCATGTAAAGATAAATTTGAACGAAAACACAGTTCAAAATTTGGAAAAATTATATCGGAGTTCCAATATATTATGCTGGAGTTACAATATAATATAATGGAGTTTCAGTATAATAATAATCTATCAGAGGCGGGATAGATAATCCATGGAATATCCCGAACTTCAAATTCAATATACCGTAATTATTCGTACAAGTCAACTTAATTATTCGCTAATGAGATGCAAGTCGTGGCATCCTTATTTTTTTTCTCCGCTTTTAATATTTATTATCTGTAAATTATTTTTTCTGCCACCAGAAAAAAGCTAACCACTTAGTAATTGCCTATTATTTATTTGGACTATGCTATATCATCTTAGTGGCTAACCATGAAGCAATTATAGAAAAGTTCGAGCCCATATATATTTTGACTTAGCTATAATGTTAGTGGGTGCCAATAACACAAACCTAAAATGATAATATTGTTCCTATATAAAAGCCAAAGCTCCCTACTCACTATTCAAGACAAGTTTTTACTTCTTTTCATTCTTTTTCTAAGTATTGTTGGCTGCATAAGCAAAATGACAAGCTTAGGGAAGTTGGGGCAATTGCCTTTACTTGTAACTGCTTTGGTAATTTGCTTTATAGCCAGCACTGTTGTTGCTGATTACTCTTATGGGTATGCTTCTCCCTCACCTTCTTACACCTCTAAGAAGTATTACAAATCACCATCTCCACCCAAGTACCCAGTACCTACTCCTTACTATAAGTCACCTGCTATTGCAAAGCACTACTACAAGTCACCAGCTCCCGCAAAATACTACAAATCTCCAGCTCCCGTAAAATATTACAAGTCGCCAGCTCCCACAAAATACTACAAATCGCCAGCTCCCGCAAAATACTACAAGGCGCCAACTCTCGCAAAATACTACAAGGCGCCAGCTCCCGCAAAATACTACAAGTCACCAGCTCATTCAAAGAACTACTACAAGTCGCCAACTCCCGTAAAATACTACAAGTCGCCAGCAACTTCAAAGAACTACTACAAGTCGCCATCACATGCAAAATACTACAAAGCGCCAGCTCCTGCAAAATACTACAAAGCACCAGCTCCCGCAAAATACCACAAGTCGCCAACTCCCGCAAAATACTACAAGTCGTCAGCTCCTTCAAAGAACTACTACAAGTCGCCAGCTCCCGTAAAATACTACAAGTCGCCATCACCAGCAAAGTACTACAAATCGCCTGCTCCCTCTAAATATTATAAGTCTCCGCCACCACCAAAATATTACAAGTCCCCAGTTTATTATAAATCTCTACCACCACCAACTTATTATGAGAAATCACCTTCGTATTACAAGTCACCTCCACCTCCTCCAACATACTATGAGCAATCACCTAAGTCACCTCCACCCCCACCAAAATACTACGAGCAATCACAATCTTCTTACAAATCTCCTCCACCTCCACCAAAATACTATGGGCAACCATTGTCATACAACTCTCCACCACCACCACCAAAATACTATGAGCAATCACCAATCAATTATAAGTCTCCCCCTCCACCGTACTACAAAGAATCTACACCTTCCTACAAATCTCCTCCACCTCCACCAAAATACTACGAGCAATCACCTATAACTTACGACTTACCATCTCTGCCAAAGATCAATGAAAAATTGCCATCATACTACTCACCTCCACCACCAACGAATTACTATAAGCAAACTCCCGCCTATGCCTCACCTCCACCACCTGCAAAATACGAGCAATCTGCCACCCATGCTTCACCTCCTCCAGCAACCTACTACTAGTAATGATCAAACCATTCACTTCTATCAATTTTCACCATTTCCTTGATTTTTAGATCCTTTTCATCCTCTTATTTGAAGGATTTCTGTTTTCTCTCCCAAAATCTTATGTGTGCTTCCCCAAAGGGTCGGCTTTTGTTGCTGTGTGCTCATTCTAATTTATAATTTGCATTATTTGATATTCAAGATCCTCGAGATCTCAAACAGTAGTTTGTCTTATTGTATCAATTAAGCCCCTTTCGGTGTAATTCTCTTGAGAATTTTATTTTAATTGGTTGATATTATATTCTTCTTTATTACTACTACAGTTTGTTCTAATCGGGCTATTTTTTTCTTGGTCTATAAGTATATCTCCTGCTCTTCTGTTCGATCCGAACTCTTGTTGAAGAGAAGAGCGTCCACTGCAGAGTTTCGTATTTATTTTTCATAAACCTACTCTAGTAATATAAAAATTAAAAACATACATTACATATTACCTTGATATTCTAACTAAGTGGCAAATGAGGAGTTCAAAAATTTCTTTAGATTACATGTCTAAATTTCAGGTATAACATTTTTGAATCACCTTATATAAATTCCTAACTTTGAAACTGATTAGGCGAGCAATGCATTTAAGAATTTCATGAACACTTTTTGCAACATGAACCTATGCATCAGTCTTGAGCTTTCTAACGTCGATATATCAGAATGAAAGGTCAGGGTTGGGACATTTAATTTTGGATAGTAGTTGAGATTTATAACGTAGAGTCAAAGTGCTACTTCCCTGAAAACAATTGTTATGGCTTGTTTTGAGTGCATAAATAAATATGCAGTATCTTTCCTTTATATAGAGTTAAAACTTCTATACAGGGACGGTGTAAATTATTGTTTGCACTATCGGGTCAACTAAAAGATAATGTATCGGCCTAATCAAATTAATTTCACTACTTATTCAATGAGCGCGTTTAACCAGAACTAATTCTCTCTTATAGAGTTCTAATCAAATTTTAAGTCTAATTCTGATGAAAAATTTATGTCGGAATTGAATCAAAATTAAATGATATACGTATATTGACTTTGTTTCTTTACTAGTTCTGTGTTATAATTAGTTAATTACTGTACCTATGTGTTGTGGAGATTCGGCAAATGAGCTGCCCAATTTCCACTGTTGATTAACTACCTTAATTATCCTGAGCCGAGGGTCTATCGGAAACAACCTCTCCGCTCCATCAGAATAGGGATAAGGTCTACATACACATTACCCTCCCCAGACCCTACGTTATGGGATTTTACTAGATCGTTGTTGTTGTTGATTTACTACCTTAATTAGTAGGATGTCTTGACTATTTCAAGGTTCTTAATTAAGTTTCCATTTTCCAAATTCTATAAGCTCTATATATAATTCATTGTACTTTTACAGCTTGTTGGATTGTTGTTACAAGTTATTTCATAATGTATAGTATTGTATTGTACTGTATTGTTTTGTATTGTTTGAAGAATACAACGTTTTAATAGATTGTATCATTTGTCGTCGTTTCATGACGACACGCACCAACAATATGAAGAATAAACTTGCAAAATTACTAAGAAAAAATAGGATACAAAGTAAAATTATTATCGGCAGATGGTGGCAGCACTGAACGGCAGAACCCTAACTTTTTTTTATTTGGAAATATATATGGAGTATATATTAAAGCAAGAAAGTTACCATATATAATTGTATTGTGGTTAAGCCAAGTGACAAGCTAATAAATGCAAATAGTATATGGTAACTTTATTCTATATTTGACTATGTTTAAGATTTGATATAATTACATTTAGTATACCTAAAGAATAATTTTGAATTTATAAATAAAGTTTTTAAATTTGAGTTAAAATAAAAAAGAAATTTATCTTTTTTTGGGGTCAAATTATCATACTTAATTTGGTTAATGGTCATATGCAATCATGCTAGGAACTTTTATTATCTTTCTGATTATTTAAATACTACTGCGCCTGTGGTAAAAAAAACTATTCCATACAACTATAAAGCTATTTCACATTTAAAACCCTATAATTAAGTTCTTTAATACAATATAGTAAGATTTGAATAAATCGAATTTATTTTAAAATAAATGTAACATATAGGGTACACGTCTATGGTTATCCAGATAATAAAAAAGAGTTTAAAAATCGAATAAAAGTTTATTTACATATATAATGAAGTAAATCTACATGTTGGAGAAAGAAACATCACAAAAGTCAGTCAATATTCAAAAAATTATTTTTTTTCCTTTTTGAAAAACATTTGTTGGAAGAATCAATTGGTATAAATGGACATCAAACAAATAACAAAATTTTGCCTATACATTTGCTATCATTAATTTTTATTTAGCACCTACTAGGAATTGATGGGTATAAGATGAAACCTCTTCATTTAGCTGCAGTCAAGCCAGTATTGCACGTGTTTAATATTGTTTTGTTGAAGAATATCAGTTTTGAATCACTAGATTATGTGAAAAATTATTTTTCTCGAAGTCAACAAGAGGGCCATTGGTTTCTAATTGATAGTTTCTATAGCAATTTTCAAGTGTAACAAAAAGTATATTAAAAAAACTGGTATGACATGAAATATTTTTTTTTAAAATGTAAACAAATTATTTCAAAATGGGATTATTTTTTAATATAATGTAATTTTAAAAAAAATGGATAAGATATTTTTGAATTTTATAGAATTTTTAAAATTATTATAATAGAAGTCATATCATGGATAAAATCAAGAAATCAAAATCTTATGGAATATTTACATAAATATCTAGCCAGATTTATTGTTTACTTTTTATGGCTAATATCCATAAATGATATACTGGCAACACACGATTATACATATATTTTATATGGATTATATCTAAATTACACAATCTTCAATTTTTTAATTTAAGTGGTAAGGCGAGCACTTATTTAGGTTGATTAGATAAAGCCAAAAGAAAATATGGAAGAATTTCAACTAAAGACTAAAAATATAAATAAAGTTCTTATCTAGACAATTTCTATTTAAACTCATCCTTTTATAGAGAAATAAATTAATTTTTTGTAAAAAAAAAGACATTATAAATAAGATAAAAGAAAATAAATATAGAAAAATGTATGAAAAATCTAAAAACCAGAAGTAGGAGATGACATCGAATTTCTTCTTCTACTTCATCTATGTTAAGTATAAAAATTTTGGAAGTTGATATCATCGATTTTAAATATTGTTTTCAACTCAAATACATAGATTATAAGACAAGAATATCTTAGAATATTTTTTTAATTTACATTATGTGTCATTTTAAAAAAATCACTATTACTAACAAACTGATATGATATCTGAATTTGAATATAAATGCAATTTGAGTAGTTTGCATTGAGGTTAAGCCAAGTATGGTGTCGAGAAAAAACTACTTGCTAATTTCAAGACAATATATGAAATGTTATATAATAACAGTCAACTAATTTAACATTTAATGATTCAAAGAAAAAAACTGTACATATATATAGGCAGAGGCATCTGTAGAGTGTTGACAACAGTTTCAATTGAACCCATAACTTTTCACACTGAGCAAAAATTTATATGTAAAAAATTCTTAAAATTATAAAAATAGTATATATGAACCCATAGCTCAAAAACTATAACAAAGGGTAATAGACAAGCAACGGATTGACCCTTTTTAACGACATGGATGGCATGAAATGAGCATTTTTTAACGGATGGCATGGATAGACCATTTCTAAAGGTTGAGTGGCATTTTTAGGCCTTTTCCGAATTAAGAATAATATCTTCACTTGCATCATTATAAAGATAATATATATTTTTATAATGATGCAAGTGAAGATATATATATATATATATTATCTTTGTAATGATGCAAGTGAAGATATTATTCTTAATTTAAAATTCACTTTAGTCGGCTATCTAAGAATTTAAATGATATATATATATATATATATATATATATATATATATATATATATATATATATATATATAAAGTTTTAGAAATTGAAACGTCAAAATAGAAATATTTTTTGAAAGATAACAACATACCAAATAAGAGTTCAAATTCAAACCCTCGCGTTCGCGAAGCACAAATTTACTTTGACCAATTTTCCTCTTTCGCAAACGTGACAAGGCCATCGCGAACGTGATGGTTCCTCAGACTTACTCTTCGCGAACGCACCTCCTCTCTCGCGAACGTGATGAATAACTCGACCTCAGACCCAGCTGACCAAAAGACTTTATGCGAATGCGACTCCCTTCTCACGAACGCGATGCACGAGCATCCAGCCCTTCACGAATGTGGAGCCTCCCTCGCGAACCTGAAGGCTTAAATTCCACTGACTCTTCGCGAACGCGATGGTCCACTCCCGAACACGAAGAGTAAAAAAATCTGCAACAGTTGAACCTGCAACTCCAAACTTCACGAAATGGTCCGATTGACCACCCGAAACTCACCCGAGGCCCCCGAGACCTCCACCAAAGGCACCAACATACCAACATATCCTAAAACCTTATTCAAACTTGTTCCAATCATCAAACACCTCAAACAACATCAAATCACCCAAAACACATCGGATTCAAGCCAAACTTTCTAAAATCTTCCGAATTCCGCTTTTGATCAACAACCCAAACAAACCACGTCCGAATGACCTGAAAATTTGCACACACATCCCAAATGACTCAACGAAACTACTGCAACTCTCGGAATTCCATTCTGACCCCTATATCAAAATTTCGCCTACCAACCGGAAATTGCCAAAATATCAACTTCGCCAATTCAAGCCTAAATCTACTACGAACCTCCAAAATTCATTCCGATCGCGCTCCTAAGTCACAAATCACCTCCTGAAGCTGACCGAACCATCGGAACTCACATCCGAGCTTCTAACACATAAGTCAACATCCGATTGACTTTTCCAACTTAAACTTCCTTAAAAGAGACTATTGTCTCAAACCTTACCAAATTCCTTCCGGATTCGATCCGACCAATCCGATATCACATAACACGGATAAACAAAGCATAAAAAAGCAGAAATAGGGAAAACGAAGCGGTAACTCATGAGACGATTGGCCGGGTCGTCACATCAAGTAACAATCAAAACAAACATTATATTTAAAGTAACAATACGATACAACATAATAGGTAGCAACCATCCAAACAAACCGTTATTGGTATGCCGAAATTCATCTGGGAGGTGAGATGATGGTCAACAACTTAGACAGAAAATGCTGAAAAGCCACCAATGATGTAAGAGCTCTTTTATTTGATGATCATTCTTGATAACTCTTATTACCTCACATATAAGATCCCACACCCCCAACTAGTGGCGAAGCTAGAATTTTTCTCAATGTGTTCAAACTTGAAATAAGTAAAAAAAATCTGACAAAGGGTGTTCAATATATGTTATGTACCTCTAAAACGTAATATTTTACCTATATACGAAGTGTAATTTTCCGATAAATGGTGGTCAATTGACCACCCTAACCATAGGGTGGCTTCGCCCCTGCCCCCAACCCCACCCACCAAAACTCTCCATATAAAATCAAGAAAGACCATGCTCCAATTTCTTCATCTCTTCCGTGAAATCAACCATTGCTTCTTCTTGAAGAGATACCAATACTTTGAATCCATCTTTCTTCCCGTCACTAGAAGAAGAATAAGGCAAGAAAAAACATGGCTCAATACTACCAACTAAGTGCCTAGAAAGTGGAAAAACAGTCACAGGACCACCCCATCCAAAATCAACGGTGGCATGTCCCAAATGTCTCCAATCAGTGAAACCACTTACTCTATTACATGCAGAGGCAGATCAAAATTTTAGTTAATAGATATAATTGAATCCAATATTTTCGACATCCAACATATATACTATAGATAATAAATTACTAAAATTTCAACAACGGATATTAGCACTTTTAGCCCCTTAGTTACTGGTAAATGGTGTAACGGTCAAAGGCTGATCAAGGATTTGAATTCTATGAGTTCGAACTCATTATATTGTTAAAGTCATAGGTTTATATATGCTATTTGTTCCTATTTTAGATAATTGTTACACATAAATTTATGCTCTACTCTCCCCCTCCCCCCCACCCTTCCCCTTATCTCTCTCTTCTTCTTCCCCTCTCGTCTTCTTCCCCCTTCTTCTTCTTCTTCTTCTTCTTCTTCTTCTTCTTCTTCTTCTTCTTCTTCTTCTTCTTTCTAAATCGAGAGTTTATTGGAAACAACCTCTGTACTTTCACTAGGTAGGAGTAAGGTCAGCGTACACACTACCTTCCCCATACCCCACTTATGGGAATATATTGGGTTTGTTATTGTTGTTGTTATAAATTTATGCTCCGCATCGAAAGTACTGGGATGAACCTGGCACCGCTACGCTAGATCCGCCCCTGGTAACGGCTAAATAATATGTGAAGTTTGGCAAGCATAGGGATCAAAATTACACATTTCTATTATTTGAAAGTTAAATGTGCTTAGTCAATTATCACAAAGAACCAAAATACAAATTTGTCAATATTTTGAGGGACTGAAAACGCAAATTTCCAAACAAATATTAAATTCTGAACCTCTAATTTCAAGACGACAACAAATTTAGTGCTAGATTACCTGCTGTGATTCCTTCATGATAATGAAGCTCCTGGAAATCGATGAAGGATCGAACGTACTCATCGGTCGTGTTGTATTTACTGTTCTTGATTGAATCTGCAGTTTTATACAATGGTTGATCCAACAGGTCTTTTGCAAGGAGTTGAACATACACTGGGACACAGCCAATGCCCCAATAGCCAGGAGGTAATTGTGGTTTTGTTATTCTTCTTATATTTGTTGCATATGCAAATTTCACCGTCTCTTCACCAGAGATTTTAGTAGCCTTTACCCTGTTTCACACTTTGAGAAATTAGTCCCTAACAGAATTATAAATACAACAACAACATACCTGGTGTAGTCCTACAAGTGGGGTCTGGGGAGGGCAGAGTGTAAGCAGACCCAGGGGCGAATTTAGGAGGCGGATCGCAGAAAAATTACACTGTATATATAAGGCAAAATCTATTTTTTACCTCAATATATTATATTTTGAATCCCGTTAATACAGGCCAAAAGCATAACTTAGTAGTCAAGGGGTTCAAAACCTTTGTGAGGTCATTAGTTCAATTCCACTAGCCACAGTGTCTTTTAATTTTTTTAACTTTTGTATTTTTAGAACTCCTTGGCAGAAATCCTGCCTCCGCCACTACGGCAGACCTTACCCCTGCCTTTAAAAAGGTAGAGAAATCGTTTCCGGAAGACCCTCGGCAAACAGAATTATAAATAAATTAGCAAAAACTAAAGATAGTTTCAATATATATATGTGGCATCGTTTGTAACGAAAAAAATCTAGTGTAATCCCATATATGGAGTTTGGGAAGAGCAGTGTGTACTCAGACCTAACCCCTATTTTTCAAGATAGAGAGACTTTTTTCGATAAACTACCTGCTCAAGGAACAGTATAGATAAGATAAAGCAACAAAGAAAAATTTGACGCTCGAAATTTGAATGGTTCCAATATATATTGAGAAAGAGGGAATATTAAACAAGTCAATTTTTATATGAGTAGGACATACCTTGCCCGCCATATGAAAGCTCCCAAGGATTCAAAAGTAGTATAATTTGAACCAGATTGCTCATGAAGAAATCCCTTAAGCCGGTCCAACCACTCATCCTTCACCTTAAAACACTCTCGAACCGCCGGTTTATCCGACTCCATGTACGGCAAAGAGTTTTTTATCCAGATTAAGAAACTCATGAAACGGGAAATCGACGCGGGGCGGGTTCCTGGGTCCAAGCAGACTCGACCGGTCCCAAACCGGTTCAAACTTTACCCGGCTCGCCCCATGAGCCAGCTCCGCCATTGCATTGAAAAAAAGGGTCGCCACGAGTCCATCACATAATGAGTGATGTATCGCGGCTTTTCAAGAACCCACCCGCCACACTTGAACCGTGTCACTTGGAGAATAAAGGGTCGGGTCAAAGCATCTTCCTCTCTCGGGTCGGGTACTAACTTCTCGACGAACTTTTATTCTGGATCATCAAGGTATAGTTAATTTCACTCAAGAAACAATCCACCGTGTCACGGGGACTCCACTGCCAGCGTGGCAGTGGAGCTCTAGGCGGTTGTCCAAGTCACGACGGGCAACTGCAAATGTAGTGATAGTAACAGGCGAGGGCGGCGGAGAGGGAGGAAGTGACAACTTGAAACGGGTCGGGTTGTGCTCGGGTTTGGTTTTCCGGGTCATTGGCGTAGACCCGAAGGTATCGAAAGGTAACATGCAGGTTTATATCAGTGTCTAGGTGAGAAAGAGAGAGGACGTGATCGTCGGCGAAAGGAGGTGTTGATGGGAGAATTATGGTTGTTTCCTTAATGTTTACGTCCATTTTTCGGGTGGTTGACGACGGCGTGCACGGAGGAGAGTGGTGGTGGGAGAATAAGTGGAAAGAAGCACGTTGTTGAAGGCTTTTTTATTTATTTTTTTTGGTGGGAAATGGATTGTTGATGGCTTTTAGTTTGATTATTATATTTTAATTTAACTAATCGTTGGAACCAAATTTTAAAATAGATGCATAAATAGTTAGGAGAAAATTAGGTTTTAAGTCCAAATACAGACGGACGATCGAGCACTAATTTTAACCATTTGAAGTGAAATGTCAAGCAAAAATATTTATTCGCACCCGATATTTACATCAATAATATTTGCTCGAATTATATTGTCTAGTTGTTTTACACTTCTTTTATTCGGAATAAAAATAACTTGTATAGTATAGTAAAATTGGTAACTAGCTCTTCGCTGCACCTAGCGAGAGAGAAAAGGAAGAAACATAAAAATCCCATTTGGATGTATCTATTACCATATATCATACATACGTAAGGAGTAAAAACTTACCTGCATCGGTAATTTAGACTTTGCTTAAGTTCTTACTGTATGTAAGGCGTGGAAACTATGCAGTCCAAATTTGTAAGGACTAAAAAAGATTGTGGACTGTAAAGAGTTGGAATCAAAATTTGAGAGTTAAAGGTACGTTAAGACAATTAAAGAAAGAGTTTAATGTATTGCATAATTTTTTCAAACTATTAATTTAAGTTGATTTGTAATAACCGATAGTTGTTGTATTCATTGATAATGCATAATTTTTTTATACTATTAACTTAAGTTGACATGTAATCACAGATAGTTGTTATACTATCGTCTTCTAAGCCATAAGAATTTGGTAGAAATAAAGTATTGTTGATAAAGTTCTTAAAGCGGTTTATAAAGAATTGTTTTAAGGTTTAGGACTGTTTAGATGATTAGCTCTGATACTTAGGTTTTTTCATGGCGTTTTAGGAAGCAAAACACTACTCTTTTGGTCCACTTTATTTGATTTTTTAGCTTTTTTTTGTGGTCCAAAATATTTAATTTTTTCAGATTTTAAGAGTGAATTATTTTTTTTTCAAAATTGCCCTTCGAATAAACAGTGTTGGAGTATGTGTTATATTTATTTTCCAATGCAATTGAATTCATCCATCTCATATTGGCGTTTCATTTCTCTATAGTTCACATACTACTTGTTATAAAACCAGATGATCATTTCATCTCCTACAATTCATGTTAATATTTTTGTAAAATAAAAATGGAGAGGCAATATGAGTGAGATGATCAAGATTCCATGAATTTTAAATTTGAAGACTCAATCAAAACAGTTCGATAGTATTCTGTGAACGGTAAAGTTAAAGACTCGTTCGAAAAGATTGAAGACTTAATAGATAAGCTTGATGATTCGATGAACTGTGCGATTAAAAACTCAATCAAGAGAGTTGACTCCCCAAAGAATGTTGAAGATTCAATGAGTTCTGCTATTGCTTCGAGTTCTGCCAATTGTTTTGTTTACTGGGAGTTGCTAATCATCATATCCCAAATCCCAAAATAGCATTATGTCAAATATAAAATAGAATAAAATAAATGTGAAGAGATAGTAAAAATTAAAATATAATCAATTTCATTGCTAATTAATATTAAAAGATGAATTTTTTAATGTGTGCAAAAACATATAAAAAATCAAATAAAATGTATAGGGAATAGTAATCTTGGTCATGATCACAAGTATTAAATATACATTATTCTTTCTCCAATGATGTATTTCTTGTTCTTTTATTTGGTGAAAAGAATGAGACCTTCTAGAGCTCTTTAATCGCTTTTTTGTTTTACCAAAAAGTGTTAAGTCTTTTTATAAACTAATTAAATAGGAAGATTTGAGGTAAATCATAACCAAAGATAATTTGTTCTAGATCTGAGGCAGAAGATAAGAACAAGTAAGAATAGCGGAACATAAAATTTATTCATAGCAAAAATTGAATCCCGTAATGTAAGAATAGGATAGTGACTTTCATAACATTGAATAATAATGAAGAATACATAGATAAAAAGGATCACTGATCTTTAACAAGGTTGACCCCCACACATTTAATATGATGAGAGTAATGATTTATACTGAGGATCTGGGCTTCCTTGCTTCTTTCTCCTTAGCAGGGATATATGTGTGTGTAAGTTTGTTTCAGCCCCCTTTCTTCTTCCTCTCACTTAGTTTATATACTAGATAATCTCATTTACACAACGGTCATTAGCCATAGTACCTAATTCATATGACTGTATTACTGGTTGACCCTCTGAAATGCCGCAACATCCAATTCGCCATTCAAGCATTCTGAATATACGACCTCGGTCATGGCCAAGGTGCATTTCATTATAGCGTTGTATGAATACGACTTCGGCCCAAGTGACTTTTTGTCGTTCCTCTTCACGCGGATTCTTGTTGTCGCACCTCCTTTTTCCGCACCCGAGAGGGCGCAAGGGGGAGTTTTTCCAATTAAAGGACAATCGAAACGGGATTGGTTTAATTATTTTAGAGTCGCCACTTGGGAGATTTAGGGTGTCCCAAGTCACCAATTTTAATCCCGAATCGAGGAAAAGAATGACTCTATATTACAGTCTGCGTACCAGAAATCCGGATAAGGAATTTTGTTAACCCGGGAGAAGGTGTTAGGCATTCCCGAGTTCCGTGGTTCTAGCACGGTCGCTCAATTGTTATATTCGGCTTGATTATCTGATTTTATACAAGTATGAACTTATGTGCAAATTTATCTTTTAACCGCTTTACTATTATTGTTTTTAAAAGAAATGTGAACATCATTTAAAACACGTCTTTGGACTACGTCACATGAAATGCACCCATAATCCGGAACACATTTTATTTGATGTTTTGGGATCGGATTTGGGTCGCATGAAATGCACACCCGAGCTTAAGAAAATTAAATTATTGAAGACGCGCCTAAAGCAACTAGCGCATTATTATTTTTGCGGAGGCCGTGAAATTCGCTAAACAACCCTCCTGAATTCTAAGTAATTTTAAACAGGTATTTACTGAGGGCCCCGCAATTTGTGTTTTTATTCGGCGAGGCTCATCTCATGCTTATTTTTAAAAGGAATTTGCAACGTCGTGGAAATGCGTCTCGGGCCACGTCACAATCAATGTGCCCGCGACTAAAGACATATTTCGACTCCGTTGAGATTTGGATTTGGGTCACATAAATGTGCACCCGAGTTTAAGGAGATAACATTATTAAAGGCGCGCCTAAAGCAACTAGCGCATTATTATTTTTGGGTAGGGCCGTGAAATTTGCTAAACGACCCATCCCGGAATCTAAGTATTTAATACATATATTTTGTGAGGGCCCCGCAATTTGTCCCTTTTATTTGGCGAGGCTCGTCTCATTTTTTTATTTATTTATTTATTATCATTATTTTTTTTATTTTTAAAGGGATGCCTTATATATTTATATTTTTAAAGGGATGCCATTTTTACGCCTTTAACCATACTAAACCTTACAGCCTCTTTACAAATACAATCTCATAACTTGTCAAGATTTAACAAAAGAAGTTAAGCGAATGAGTGTTTCGGGCGTAGCAACAACAGGTACTAATACTAATTTTGTCCAAATAAACTAAGACAATAATAACACAACACATTGAATGAAAATGCATACGGTGAAACATAAGCAGAAAATTATCATATCAATTGATATATTGCAACTTCAAACATTGAACGTAAAATTTCTTTAATCCAATACATCGAGGTTTACTAACCTTTGCACCTCGACAAACTCAGAGCAACAAACACGATTCCGACGGAACTTAAGCCGGACCTTTCTGAACGAAGAACAACGACGGAACCTCGGACAACGCCTCGACGTACCGGACCTCGACTCAACCTTTGGACCTTGGACTGGAACTCGACCTCAACACAAGGTCGAGCAGCTCACCTCCATGAACTCCGGCTCAACTAGTGGCGTGAAGTTGACGGACTGTTTAGTCGACGATTGTGGGGGTCGACGGGCAGTGTTTAATAGTGACGAGGTGATGGTTGTCGACTGGACAATGACGAGGGCGTTAGTTGCGACAGTAGGGTGGGTTGTTTGAACAGTGGTTAATGGCTGGAGCCCGGACGTGAGAGAGTGGAGGTTATGGCGTTGTGGGGTGTTCGTCACTGGTGGTGGCCTCAAGGTGGGTTTAGACGTGGTGGTTCCGGCATCGTTGGGTCGTGACTGGTTTTTGACGAGTGAAGCAGCGCGGGTTATGGGGTTTCTGGGAAGGTGAGGATGGTGGTCTATCGGTGATGGTGGAGCTGGTCGGCGATGGGTCTGGTTTTTTGGAGTTTTGGAGGGGACGGGTGGTCGTTTGGTGGTGGTTTGAGGCGGAGATGGAGCTGGAGCTCGCGGGCTGGGGGAAGGTGACGGGGTGGGGTTCGGACAGTGGAGGTGACGACGTTGTTGCTACTCATCGGACTGGGTAGTGACGATGGTGGAGCTGGGAGGAGGAGGGTCCGTGTGGTGGTGGTGTTTGGAGCGTTTGGACGTGGGGAAGGTAACGAACCTGAGGAGGAGGGTCGTAGTTTGGACGAAGCAGGCAGTACGGTTTCTTGGTTTTTTTCCCAGGAAGAAGACGGAGGAACAGTACCTCTTTTTTAAATTTTCCAAGTCCTTCCTTCGTTTTCTTCTGTTGGCTTTTTCTTTTTTCCTTTTAAAATTTGTTTGTCCGTGTTTTAATACAATGCCCATGAAAATGAGCCCCACGCGTGGTGGGGTTCGAGGCATATGTCCCCCACGCGTGGTGGGGTTCCCCACGTGTCCTGGACACTGTTTATTATGGGCTAGGTCCGAAAATTAGGCCTAAAACCGGGTAGTTTAAACCCGAATATTATTCTTTTGCCCGGACCCGAGAAATAGGAACACGTTGCTTAACTAGTCCTATGTAAGCAAAATAACTACCAAAAATAAGACTAGTATTTAAACAAAACTCTATCTTTTTAAATATTTTTCAAGGTTTAAAATAGCTACAAAATATTAATAAAACTATTTTTTTTTTGTAATTTTCGTTTTAAAATATTAAGATAAAATATGAGGTAATATTTTTGTATTTTTTCAAAGTTAAAAATGCCTATAAAACTTTAATAGAATTATTATTTTTGTATTTTTTCGAAATTATATAAGGTACAAAAATAAAGTGCAATTTTTGTATTTTTCAAGTTTATGAGAAATACATAAACTAAAATTTATATATATATTTTTTTTGAAATTTTCTTTTTTCAACGAAATAAAGTAAAAATAGTTAAAATAGCTATACTAGACCCAATTTCACATATTCATGCTAAAAATGTGAAAATTCTCGGGGAGGGTCAAAAATCACGTGCTTACAGCTGCCCCTCTTTGACTGGAAACACGAAGAGTTTTCCGACAAAGAACGACTAGATGTGTTTTTGACCCGACCATTACTTGGACGGACTACACTTAAGGAAAGGGAGGGATTGTGACCGAGCCCTGGTATCTGAGCTGCCTACATATCCTTGGTTATACAGGAATCAGGCCACGTGTAGTTCGGGATATGATAGAGATAGTGAGGTGTACCGAGGTGGAGAGCCGATCGAGGTGCCGTTCCGTCGAGGTTCCGGTCCGCGGTCCTGTCATTACAACAAAAATGAAAACTGAAAAAGACTAACTAAGCCTATCAGCTACTTGTTACAAGGATTCATATCTCTTAAGTCTTCTGAAACTTGGTCTTGAGTCTTGAATGGTGCTTCATGCAGACTTTGGATCTGAACCTTGATACTTGCTAGTTGTAGGTGCTAGTTCTTGAGCAGACCACATTTGTTCTCCACTTCCGTAATTTGGGTTCTTTTTTTTTCTCTTTTTCTTCTTGTTTTTTTTTTGTTTTTTGGTGACCAGCTTTTGTTGATCATCCCAGACTGTTGACTTGCATTCTTGGGGCGAGCTTCTTGTTGCTTCTATCTTGGATTGAGTGCTGGGGATTTTTGTTGTAACCTTCTGCTTTCCAGTGGGTCACTGCTTGATCTTGAAACATGCTTCTCCGTTCTACAGGCGGACTCCTGACTTCTTCTATCTTCGACACGCCACAACCTCCGTTCTACATGCGGGTCCCTGACAATCAAAACAAACAAAACAAACAAAATTTTCTAACCCAGTTTGTACTGGGAAGATTTGTGAGTCGTTAGCAAAATTGTAACTCACTTACACTACTGATGCAATGATGAGAGTAAACTAAAGACTAGGCTAGGATGTGCATCTCCTCTGAGTAAAACCAAAACTCTTGCTAGAAAATGTGTCTGCAAAAATAAAAACCTCAATGACTCAAACTAGAAAGTGTGTCTTCTATGGTTGAATCGGAATGAGCTAAACTAGGAAGTGCGTCTCCTAAGGGTGAAAACTTCAGTGACTAGAACTAGGAAGTGTGTTTCCTATGAATAAAATCTCGATTAGGAAGTGCGTCTCCTACGGGTAAACTTCAAAAACTGGACTAGGAATTGTGTCTCCTATGGTCGAACTTAAAATGAATCAAACTAGGAAGTGCATCTCCTAGGGGTGAAATCTTTTTAGGAAGTGCGTCTCCTATTGGTGAAACTGAATTTAGGAAGTGCGTCTCCTACTGGTGAAACTTATCTTAGGAAGTGCGTCTCCTACTGGTAAAACTTGCTTAGGAAGTGCGTCTCCTACTGGTGAAACTTTTTAGGAAGTGCGTCTCCTACTGGTGAAACTTGTCTTAGGAAGTGCGTCTCCTACTGGTGAACTATTCTTAGGAAGTGCGTCTCCTACTGGTGAACTATTCTTAGGAAGTGCGTCTCCTACTGGTAAAACTTGCCTAGGAAGTGCGTCTCCTATTGGGTGCAATAAACTTAGGAAGTGCGTCTCCTACTGGTGAAACTTTTTAGGAAGTGTGTCTCCTACTGGTACAATGGATTTAGGAAGTGCGTCTCCTACTGGTGAAACTTGCTTAGGAAGTGCGTCTCCTACTGGTGAAACTTGTTTAGGAAGTGCGTCTCCTACTGGTGAAACTTGCTTAGGAAGTGCGTCTCCTACTGGTGAAACTTGTTTAGGAAGTGCGTCTCCTACTGGTGAAACTTGCTTAGGAAGTGCGTCTCCTATGGTGAAACTGACCTTTAGGAAGTGCGTCTCCTATGGTGAAACTGACTTAGGAAGTGCGTCTCCTATTGATGAAACTTGCTTAGGAAGTGCGTCTCCTATTGGGTGAAATAAACTTAGGAAGTGCGTCTCCTATTGGTGAACCTATTCTTAGGAAGTGCGTCTCCTAATGGTAAAACTGAACTTAGGAAGTGCGTCTCCTATTGGTAGAACTAAACTTAGGAAGTGCGTCTCCTATGGGTGAAATGAACTTAGGAAGTGCGTCTCCTATGGTGAAACTGAACTTTAGGAAGTGCGTCTCCTATGGTGAAACATATCTTAGGAAGTGCGTCTCCTATTGGTGAAACTGAAACTTAGGAAGTGCGTCTCCTATGGTGAAACTGATCTTAGGAAGTGCGTCTCCTACTGATAAAACTTGCTTAGGAAGTGCGTCTCCTACTGGTGAAACTTGCTTAGGAAGTGCGTCTCCTACTGGTGGAATATTTTTAGGAAGTGCGTCTCCTATTGGTGAAACTGAACTTAGGAAGTGCGTCTCCTACTGGTGAAACTTATCTTAGGAAGTGCGTCTCCTATCGGTAGAACTGAACTTAGGAAGTGCGTCTCCTATGGTAAAACTGAACTTTAGGAAGTGCGTCTCCTATGGTGAAACATATCTTAGGAAGTGCGTCTCCTATTGGTGAAACTGAAACTTAGGAAGTGCGTCTCCTATGGTGAAACTGATCTTAGGAAGTGCGTCTCCTACTGATAAAACTTGCTTAGGAAGTGCGTCTCCTACTGGTGAAACTTGCTTAGGAAGTGCGTCTCCTACTGGTGAAATATTTTTAGGAAGTGCGTCTCCTATGGGTGAAACTAAAACTTAGGAGGAAATGCATCTCCTATGGGTAAAGACGTGGAATGTATGCCTCTGTTATCTGGGCGGGCTCCCAATTTCAACACTTAAAAGTAAAGACTGAATGTATTCCTCTGTTATTATGGGTGGGCTCCCAACTTCAACACTTAAAAGTAAAAAAAAAGACTGAATGTATGCCTCTGTTATCTGGGCGGGCTCCCAACTTCAACACTTAAAAGTAAAAACTGAATGTATGCCTCTATTATCTGGGCGGGCTCCCAACTTCAACACTTAAAAGTAAAAACTGAACGTATGCCTCTGTTATCTGGGCGGGCTCCCAACTTCAACACTTAAAATAGAAAAGACTGAATGTATGCCTCTATTATCTGGGCGGGCTCCCAATTTCGACGCTTGAAATAAAAAGACTGAAATGTATTCCTCTCGTTATACAGGTGGGCGCCTGGAACATGAAATGCAAATACTGAAATGTATTCCTCTCGTTATTCAGGTGGGCGCCTGGTGGTAAGGATATGAAAAATGATACGCCCGTATTATACTGGTGGGTGACGTAGAACAGAAATGAAAAGACAGAAATGTATTCCCGCATTATACTGGTGGGTGACCCAGAACAGAAATGAAAAGACAAAAAATGTATTCCCGCATTATACTGGTGGGTGACCTAGAACATAAATGAAAAGACAAAAATGTATTCCTCTCGTTATTCAGGTGGGCGCCTGTCTTTAAAACTTGAAATAAAAAGACTGAAACCAACATATCCTATTTGAGGGCGGATGAACCCAACAGATCCTATTTGAGGGCGGATGAACCCAATATATCCTATTTGAGGGCGGATGAACCCGACATATCCTATTTGAGGGCGGATAAACCCGACATATCCTATTTGAGGGCGGATGAACCCGACAGATCCTATTTGAGGGCGGATTAACCCAACATATCCTATTTGAGGGCGGATGAACCCGACAGATCCTATTTGAGGGCGGATGAACCCAACATATCCTATTTGAGGGCGGATGAACCCAAAATATCCTATTTGAGGGCGGATGAACCCAACATATCCTATTTGAGGGCGGATAAACCCGACATATCCTATTTGAGGGCGGATGAACCCAAAATATCCTTAAGACTTGAAGATGTCCTACCTTGAATACTTGCTGGGGATTGGGATGAGCTTTCCCTTTCTACCTTCCCCATTCATTATTATTATTATTATTATTATTATTATTATTATTATTATTATTTTTATTATTATTATTATTATTCCTTTTTTTATTATTATTTTATTACTATTATTAGCTTCCTCCTTTGAAGACTAACCGCTGAGGATACCGACTTTCCAACCTCGTGTTGGACTCCTCGCAATCGCTAGGGATAACACTGTTGGGGAATCATTTACTTACCTGTTGGGGGGTGAAATGTTATCAGCTGGGGGTACCTGACTTCCAGAAAATTTTCTAAATGGAAGGAAAATTTTCTGCCCCAGTTTGATAATATCCCTTGGGGCATGCAGTTCTGGCATCAATGCCATTTCCGTTACCTGCTTCAAATCAAACAAAATTTTGTTAGTTTAAAACGCGGTGGTTGGTTGTGATACTCCCGTTGGGATGGTTTTCCCTTTCTCCATCCTTGCTCTGTGTTCCCCAACTTGTTGGGGATGATATTATTTGTTGGGGATAATCCCTTCCTGCTGGGGATATCCTTCTTCTTTTGGGGCATAGCTCGGAAACCGGCATTTCCCTGACCTTTTAGTCTAGTATGAATTTTCCCACACCATGCTCATTGCTCTCCTTGCTTTGTTCATGGGCCTTTTGCTGGGGATATATATTTGACACTGGCCTCGCGCTTGTTCCTCGCTGACTATACCATTTGGATATACTAGTCAGATCTCATCTTGGAAAGCTGATGGCATATTTTTTGAAGTCATTTCGTACTTGTTCTGACCGGACAGACTCTATTGGGGAAAATTTTTTATGAAAGGAGAAAGATAACAGAAACAAAATAAAAGACAAAGGAAACGATGACTCTTTTACAAAAGAAACTATAAATAAAACCCTATCAAACGCAGATACCGACTCTAATGGCCATGACATGCGTATGTGGCCTATCCTCTGCCGTCAATCATCTTTTAAGATTTTCCATTGGCGATTCCCCATCTGATTCTCAATCATATTCGACTTGTAGTGCCCGAAGGGTTTTCACTATCAAGTCTCTCTCATTTTTGGGTTTTCTCTCAGCTTTCATCGCCTTATGGTGCCTGTGAAGGTTTTCACCGATAAGACTCTCTCATTTGTATCACTTTCCAGCTGGGGATTTGGAGTGTCGCCGGTATGACTCTTTCTGCTGGAGATTAGAGTCCTTTCTGCTGTGGAACAGAATGTTATGTTCGCCGGTAAGACTCTTCATTTGTCTGACTTGGCATTTTTGAAAACTGATCGGAAGGTCTTTCTTTGGACCGTAATGGGGTTTTGGACAGGCTAGAAAGAAAGGGTATAAAAGGCTCACAAAAATGCATTAATTTTGGGTTATTAGTTACAACCTTCAGAATTAGATTTATTTACAACGACCGCAACCTCTGCCCCAGTTTCTTGCTTGGGGATATCTTAATTGTTTTTTTTTTCATTTTTCAAAACTATGACCGAGCCGTGAAGCGCCTACGTATCCTCTTTGAGGAATCAGGTCAAACGTAGTTCCCAATTCCTCTTTTCTATTTGACTTTCTTCTTCTTCTTCTTCTTCTTTTTTTTTTGTTATCACTTTTCTTTTCTTTCTTCTTTTCCTTTCTCATTTCTCCTTTCTTTTTGTCGTTTTTTTTTCTCTTTCTCTCTTTTTCTTTTATTCTTCTTTTTCCATTTTGTTGTTTTCTTTTCTTTCTTTTCTCTTACCTGCCATGCTTGCGTATTTTATTCGTTGCTACTAATTCCGAACGAGGGGTATGAAAGAAAATAAATAAGGCGCAAAGGGCTAACGAAGGATAAAGTGTTTGGGTAGCAGAACAAAATGCCTTCGTCATTCCAGTCTTCAACACATGCCAAGTGCAAACAACACAATTAAACAATAGATTTATAGTCTCTTCCGATGGTGTCGGACTTGACAATTATATTCAACATCTGTTTGTTCATTTGTCACTTCTAAAACACCGTTGGGCGACACTCTCATTCTCATTACTATGAACGACCCTCATGCCAATTTAGGCGAATCTTTCTTTAACGGTTTTCTTTGTGTTTAACTTGCCCCAGTCTCAACCCGTTCTTATTTCCTTTAAATGCTTTGATCACCTTCCCAGGGTTTTATGATTAACTTTAAGATTAGGCCCAAACTGGGTGCGCATGTCATGTCCCTAGAATCGACATTGAACGAAATGATAAAAGGACTAAACAAAAGACGACTGGAACTAACAAAAGACCGGATTTTGCCTTAGACCGATGAAATGGTTTGAATAACAAAACAAACAAACAAACCAGAACAAAATCCTAAACAAACTGCTATGACCAAATGGAAAGATAAGAAGGTTTGACACAAGACAATACTTGGATTACAACCCTAAGAATAATCCGAACAACCGAAATGACAACAAAATAAGCCACCAACAGCTTCTCTCTTGCTAACCAGGAACGGAGCGGCCCCCGATTTTATCAAGAACTGGCATCTTAGCCCCTGAGCTTTGCATCAATACTGCCGAGACCATTACCAGCTTCCATATCATTACCCTTAGTCAACAAGTTCCCAATAGGACTCGAATGCTTCCGTCATCAGGCCTGATCCCCGCATAGTGTGCATCAGGAGGTGCAAGTAAAGGATTCTGGGTGTCATTGTCCGGCTTACCACAAACCAACCACCTTAACTTTATTTGCAAAACAAACAGGTTAGAATGGACTCAGTCGGTCCTCATTATTGACAACATCTTTTCTTTTTTTTCTTCTTTTTTTTTCATTCTTTTTCTTTTCATTTTTCATTTCGTTTTTTTTTCATTCTTTTTTTTTCATTCTTTTTTCTTTTGTTGTGGTCGAATCTTATGGAGATTGCCTACGTATCATGACCCCGCATGAATCAGACCTTGCGTAGTTCGGCCCAATAAAAGATAAACAACAGTAAACATATTTCAATTTTCATATTAGAACAAACTGGGTTTCAAGGATTTAAAGATGACCCGCAAACTTGAAAATCAAACAAACTGCATGTTCTAATCAAAAGATTGGCAGAAAAAAAACAAAATTCCAGCTCCCTTTCTCTGTTCGACAAATGCAACCAAATGGTTATTTTTGCAAATGTTTCCCCTTCCAAATTTCACATGAATTTTGAGGTCGGGGAGGATTATTTTGACACTTTACAAACTTGTCCATTCTTTTACGAAAATAACCTTTCGACAACTGAAATATACTCTAAGGCTATTTTGGCAAGAACGGTTTAAGACGCGGCCGAAGCTGGCTCAGCTTATTATGACAAATTTTGAACGGTATTCACTTGACCGTCGACTCTTTGTTTTTTTTTTCAAATTATGATAAAACTTGGTGTTGCAAAACACGGCCCTTCAGCGTCTCGGGGACGAAGCTTTTTTAAGGCTGTGTAGGTCAACTAGACCAAAATCCTAAACATGACCCAAAGGTGGCTGTTTATGCAAAGTCAGCCTTCCGGCGTCCCTTTCGGGAACATTTGGCTATTTATGACAAAGCAGAATCACCTGGCTTATTTATGACTCCTAAAATTTGACATATTTGTTTTTGCTATTGTTTTTGTAAAAAGGGGGAAGTTACATCACTAGACTTATTTACGACAAAATTAAAAATCTTTGACAAGATTAAAATTTTTGATTTTTGGCTATTTTAGCAAAAGGTGGGGTTGGACCCGATGAGGGTTGCCTACGTATCTCACATCCGGTGAGAATCAAACCCGCGTAGTTCGGTCAAATAAGAATAAGTAGGCAAATAATAATAAGCAGATGAACTAACTCTTTTTTTTTTTTGAATTTTCGTTTAAAAGAACTACTTTAAAGAAGCGAGGAAATATTATTTTTTGATTGATTTTCTTTTTAAAAGAAAGACTAATATTTTTGAATTTCGTTTTTTTTTTATTCTAAAGAAAAGAAGAACACATTTTCGGAATTTTACCTTTAATATAAGAAATGCTTCTAAAATATTTTTTTTTTTGAATTTTGAATTTTCTGAAGAAGAATAAAAATATTTTCGGATTTTTTTGTATTTATCTATTTTATCTTTTGAATTTTGAACTTTCTTTTGAATTTTTTTTTGGATTATATATATATACTTATTTTTGGAACAAATAATAAAATCACATTCAACGCCGGACTCTTTTTATTTTTATTTAATGGCAAAACAAACTACTTTCTTTAATATTTTAAAAAAAACACCAGACAGAACAATGATGATTTTTTTTTTCTTTGCTTTTAATATAACAAACTAACAAGACATTTTTTCATTTTTCAATTTTTCGGTAGAGTTTCGACTCTACTCGGACTTCTATGCTGTTATTTTCTCCTTTTTTTTCACGATTTTCTTATATGTGGAAAATGATGACAACATACAAAATCTTTTTGAATTTTCATGCTTCGTTTTTATTGTATTGTTATTTTTTATATTTATTATTTCTTTCAAAATGTGGCATGGGAGACATAACGATTTCCAAGACTTCTTGGATTCCGCAAATGCTCCCCATGCACTTTTCCCAACATGTGAAGCGTGGGGGACATATGGGAATTCCAAGGCTTCTTGGATTCCACAAATGTTCCCCATGCTTTGATTAAAATAACATCATGCTGGAAATGACCAAATGACCCATACGCCTTTGACTAAATACAACATGTAGCACATAGGATGCCAAAGATGGTCTATTATTTTCAGGTTGCTTGTCCTAGACGGACCCAACCCCTGTGTTGAGTCCCCTAAGCCAAATGCACATGATGCAAATAAACGTTCCTACTAGGGATCCGGCATGTGGCTTTGTTATACTAGGTTCAAAAACCTGGGTCGGTGTTCTAGACAGTGTACCCGAGCGGACAACTCGAGCTGAGGAAGGAGCTCCTTTCCGGGAACCAAAAGGCCAGCCGGCTTAGAAACTTTCCGAGCCTCTTTTATTTAGGGTATGACACTAACAGAATAGGGAGTCTCAACCAGTAAGCACATCCCCGGAGGTAAGAAGAGAAGGGTTTCGGCACAGTTTATATACAATTCAGATAATATCAAAGCGGTAAAAGACAAATTAGTATGTTATGTCAAAACATGTAATATATATCAGATAATAAAGCCAAATATAACAATTACTCTAAGCTTGAATCCTTGAGCCCTGAACCAGCGGTTCTGGGTTTAATTTCCAGCAGCGGTTTTGTCATACTGGGTTTATAACCTGGGTATACGTTCTAGACTGTGTACCCGAGCGGACAACTCGAGCCGAGGAGGGGGCTACGTACCGGGGACCCGCGAGATCGTCCGGCTTTGTAACTTGTCCGACCTCTTTCTTATTTCAGGTATTGACACTAACAGAATAGGGAGTCTCGTCCAGCGAGCTTCTCCCCGGAGGTAAGGAGAGAAAGGTTTAAGCACAATTTATATGTACAGTTCAAGTAATATCAAAGCGGTAAAAGCAGCATTTAGCACATTAGGCTCAAAACATGTGAAAATCAGATAAAGCCAAATATAACAATTTATCTAAGCTCGAATTCTTAACCCTGAACCAGTAGTTCTGGGTTTCTTCCCCAGCAGAGTCGCCAGAGCTGTCACACCTCCTTTTTCCGCACCCGAGAGGGCGCAAGGGGGAGTTTTTCCAATTAAAGGACAATCGAAACGGGATTGGTTTAATTATTTCAGAGTCGCCACTTGGGAGATTTAGGGTGTCCCAAGTCACCAATTTTAATCCCGAATCGAGGAAAAGAATGACTCTATATTACAGTCTGCGTACCAGAAATCCGGATAAGGAATTCTGTTAACCCGGGAGAAGGTGTTAGGCATTCCCGAGTTCCGTGGTTCTAGCACGGTCGCTCAATTGTTATATTCGGCTTGATTATCTGATTTTATACAAGTCTGAACTTATGTGCAAATTTATCTTTTAACCGCTTTACTATTATTGTTTTTAAAAGAAATGTGAACATCATTTAAAACACGTCTTTGGACTACGTCACATGAAATGCACCCATAATCCGGAACACATTTTATTTGATGTTTTGGGATCGGATTTGGGTCGCATGAAATGCACACCCGAGCTTAAGAAAATTAAATTATTGAAGATGCGCCTAAAGCAACTAGCGCATTATTATTTTTGCGGAGGCCGTGAAATTCGCTAAACAGCCCTCCTGAATTCTAAGTAATTTTAAACAGGTATTTACTGAGGGCCCCGCAATTTGTGTTTTTATTCGGCGAGGCTCATCTCATGCTTATTTTTAAAAGGAATTTGCAACGTCGTGGAAATGCGTCTCGGGCCACGTCACAATCAATGTGCCCGCGACTAAAGACATATTTCGACTCCGTTGAGATTTGGATTTGGGTCACATAAATGTGCACCCGAGTTTAGGGAGATAACATTATTAAAGGCGCGCCTAAAGCAACTAGCGCATTATTTTTTTTGGGTAGGGCCGTGAAATTTGCTAAACGACCCATCCCGGAATCTAAGTATTTAATACATATATTTTGTGAGGGCCCCGCAATTTGTCCCTTTTATTTGGCGAGGCTCGTCTCATTTTTTTTATTATTATTATTTATTATTTATTTATTTTTTATATTTTTAAAGGGATGCCTTATATATTTATATTTTTAAAGGGATGCCATTTTTACGCCTTTAACCATACTAAATCTTACAGCCTCTTTACAAATACAATCTCATAACTTGTCAAGATTTAACAAAGGAAGTTAAGCGAATGAGTGTTTCGGGCGTAGCAACAACATGTACTAATACTAATTTTGTCCAAATAAACTAAGACAATAATAACATAACACATTGAACGAAAATGCATACGGTGAAACATAAGCAGAAAATTATCATATCAATTGATATATTGCAACTTCAAACATTGAACGTAAAATTTCTTTAATCCAATACATCGAGGTTTACTAACCTTTGCACCTCGACAAACTCAGAGCAACAAACACGATTCCGACGGAACTTAAGCCGGACCTTTCTGAACGAAGAACAACGACGAAACCTCGGACAGCGCCTCGACGTACCGGACCTCGACTCAACCTTTGGACCTTGGACTGGAACTCGACCTCAACACAAGGTCGAGCAGCTCACCTCCATGAACTCCGGCTCAACTAGTGGCGTGAAGTTGACAGACTGTTTAGTCGATGATTGTGGGGGTCGACGGGCAGTGTTTAATAGTGACGAGGTGATGGTTGTCGACTGGACAATGACGAGGGCGTTAGTTGCGACAGTAGGGTGGGTTGTTTGAACAGTGGTTAATGGCTGGAGCCCGGACGTGAGAGAGTGGAGGTTATGGCGTTGTGGGGTGTTCGTCACTGGTGGTGGCCTCAAGGTGGGTTTGGACGTGGTGGTTCCGGCGTCGTTGGGTCGTGACTGGTTTTTGACGAGTGAAGCAGCGCGGGTTATGGGGTTTCTGGGAAGGTGAGGATGGTGGTCTATCGGTGATGGTGGAGCTGGTCGGCGATGGGTCTGGTTTTTTGGAGTTTTGGAGGGGACGGGTGGTCGTTTGGTGGTGGTTTGAGGCGGAGATGGAGCTGGAGCTCGCGGGCTGGGGGAAGGTGACGGGGTGGGGTTCGGACAGTGGAGGTGACGACGCTGTTGCTACTCGTCGGACTGGGTAGTGACGATGGTGGAGCTGGGAGGAGGAGGGTCCGTGTGGTGGTGGTGTTTGGAGCGTTTGGACGTGGGGAAGGTGACGAACCTGAGGAGGAGGGTCGTAGTTTGGACGAAGCAGGCAGTAGGGTTTCTTGTTTTTTTTCCCAGGAAGAAGACGGGGGAACAGTACCTCTTTTTTAAATTTTCCAAGTCCTTCCTTCGTTTTCTTCTGTTGGCTTTTTCTTTTTTCCTTTTAAAATTTGTTTGTCCGTGTTTTAATACAATGCCCATGAAAATGAGCCCCACGCGTGGTGGGGTTCGAGGCATATGTCCCCCACGCGTGGTGGGGTTCCCCACGTGTCCTGGACACTGTTTATTATGGGCTAGGTCCGAAAATTAGGCCTAAAACCGGGTAGTTTAAACCCGAATATTATTCTTTTGCCCGGACCCGAGAAATAGGAACACGTTGCTTAACTAGTCCTATGTAAGCAAAATAACTACCAAAAATAAGACTAGTATTTAAACAAAACTCTATCTTTTTAAATATTTTTCAAGGTTTAAAATAGCTACAAAATATTAATAAAACTATTTTTTTGTAATTTTCGTTTTAAAATATTAAGATAAAATATGAGGTAATATTTTTGTATTTTTTCAAAGTTAAAAATGCCTATAAAACTTTAATAGAATTATTATTTTTGTATTTTTTCGAAATTATATAAGGTACAAAAATAAAGTGCAATTTTTGTATTTTTCAAGTTTATGAGAAATACATAAACTAAAATTTATATATATATTTTTTTTTGAAATTTTCTTTTTTCAACGAAATAAAGTAAAAATAGTTAAAATAGCTATACTAGACCCAATTTCACATATTCATGCTAAAAATGTGAAAATTCTCGGGGAGGGTCAAAAATCACGTGCTTACACTTGTCTGGTCAGATTTCGACTTATACAGTTAGTCCTTCCACCTATTAGGGTCGTCTTTTGGCGAGCCCGATGGGCAGACTCTGTCTATTCGAAAGTTGTGAGAAATCTGAGCACTTTGTGCGAGAGGAAAGTACCTAATGCGACGTAGCGATGTGATGTTTCTAGAGCTGCATCAGACCGTCACGTCAGTTCAGGATGTCATTAAAACTCATCATGCGTCATTATGGCGCACGTTTTCTATGCATTGCATCATCCTGTGCCCTTTTCGTTTTCAAAATGGCAGCGTTTGGTTTTCCCGCTCAGGGTATTTATATCCCTATAAATAGGGGAAAATCTTACATTTGAATGTTGTGCTTCCTAATCGCTCAAGAGAGACTTTTGTAGTTTTTCTTCTTCTTCTTCTTCTTCTTCTTCAGTTTTTTACATTTCCCTTTCTGTTAAAAATTCATGTGGCTGCTACCTTTTTCCCTTATCATTCCTGATTTTTGCAATCAAAGAAGAGATGGCTAGTGCATCCTCCAACCCTGATAAAGTCGTCAGTGCCCCGGTGCCGAAAAAAGAAATACCTCCACTCAATGAGGGAGTGGCTATGGTGAAGGATGAAAGTTTTCCGCCGGTGGATGAAGTGGTCCCCCACCTAGGGAAGGCAAGGACTGACTTCAAAAGCCCTGCTGATGATGAGTTTGAACATGTCATTTCTATGATGGATGTTGCAGCATTCACAGCATTTAAAGCCAAATAGGGGATCCCGATCACATTGAACTGGTTTCGGGGGGTCGTGACATAGTGCATATACACCATCCGGGCTACTGCATGTTTTACGCGTATCCATTTGTCATCGGATACACGCTTCCCCTTCCTTCCTTGGCGGTGGACTTCTACCGCTTCTACGAGGTGTGTCCGTCTCAACTCTCTTCGTGCGTATATAAGCTCTTCCTTATGCTCATGAAGTACGCGGAGTTGGCCGATCGAGGAATTTCTCTACAACATATGCTTCACCTCTTCGCCCCCTATTTTTATCAGGGCATGATGATTCACCTTCGTCACCGAGGAACCAAGGTTTTGGTGGTGAAGATGGATGACAAGGCCAATCGCCGCTTCTGGAAGAACATTTTCTACGTCTGAACAGAGCACGTGGTATCGAACCCTGCGGGATTTCCTGAGACGTGGAATTTCGTCTGTAGGTCTTCCTTTCTTTATATTATCATTTTTTTAAAGAGGTTGTTGGTCGTCTCCCTTTTTATGATCCCGTCGAGTGTTTGTTTGTATTTTTTTCCAGCCGAGAGAGTACCTCATCCGCAAGTTACTGATATTCGTGGGTGGGTGAGCTCGATTCTGCCCCCACACGATGGGGATTTGTGAATGGGCACCTTTCCACGAGAGATTTGGGCACAAACCTTCCGCCGGTGAGTCAGCTTGTTTCAGCCTTAGTTGCTTTATTCTTCTCTCCATATTTTTCTTTTCCTTATATCTTCGTTTGGTCAAAATTCTCTCATTGGCAAGTGGAGAGGAGCAAGAAGGGCGAGGGCTCCTGTTCTTGCTTTTCATCAGCCAACTTCTTCTGCTAAGCCTGTGCCAGTGGTAGCTGTGGATGAGGGCGCCCAAAGTCTGGTGATTCCTCAGACTGCGTCCGCGTTTGGCCCTGTACATTCAGAGACTGCTCTTCGGTCGGACACTCCAGTCACTACAGTTCGTTCGGCAGATGGACCTTCTCATGATAGTGGTGAAGAGGCCTCGTCAAAGAGGCAAAGGTTAATGTCGGAGGGGGCGTCTTTGATTGAAACGCCCTCGAGGGGCGACCCTGGTTTGGCGGTGTCTGAAGCCGGCAGTGGTACCAGCCTGGGTATGGAGGCGGTGCCTATTTCGGGCGTGAAAGATGCTGTTACGGCAGGGGGACAGAGTTCGGAGGATGCCGCGATTGTTCCGAACTGTCCATCAACTTCTCGGCAGGCCCGCACCCTATCTTAGGCTAATGAGAGGTTGAAGGGCGTAGTGGTAGATGATTATGAATCTGATTCTGACATCAATCCTGAGGACATGAGGATGTTCGAGGAAGGCTTTACCAGGGTCGATGGGATAGCGAAAGGCCCTTCCTGTGTTCTCGAAATTTCATCGGACTTTAACCTATTGGAGGACACGATGGACTTGGTGCCCCAATTTGACCTTCTGTGCTCCGCCGCCGAAGGTGGGTTTCTTTGGGAGATCGGTGATTCTGGTTTGTCGTGCGGTGTGGCTGGGATGGCCTTGAGGGTGAGTTACCTTTTGCTGATTCTTCCTCTTCTTATTTTAGACTTATATATTAGAGATCTAGAGTGCTCGTATGGCTGAGACGTGGGCCGAAGGCTTTCTAAAAATGGCCACGAAGTATCGCCGGTATCACAACAGGTGTCGTGAGATGCATGCGCAACTTAGGGTGGGCAGTAATACTCAATCCCTCAAGGAGGAGTTGGAGATGAAGGACGAGGATCTGATGCGGTCTATCTGTAGATGTAGCGAGCTCGAGGGGCTGCTTAGGGCTAAAGAAAAGGAGCTCAAGGTGGGCAAAAGGGTTGCGGCGGAATGCGAGGATCTTCAGGCGAAGGTATTATTTTTGCGAGCCGAGCTTGAAAAGAATGCCACTAGAGTTGCCAGTCTAAGTGCAGAGTGGACAGAGAAGCTGGATGAGCTAGAAAGGAAAGTGGCCGAGCTGGAGAGGGTCGAGGGAGCCCGAGTGGCGGCTTTGGCGAAAGCAGCGGTTCTAGAAGACACTATATGTATCCTCAGGTCTAAGCAGGAAGCCGAGAGGGAGATGACCACACTGAAAGAGGCAAGGTTCGAGGAGCGGATCGGTGAGCTCGAGTGGGATGCCTCGAACCTGGGAGATCAAGTTGTGGCTCTCAAGGCCGAGAAGGTGTAGTTGTTGGCTCAAGCCCCCCTCAAGAATCTGCCTCTGCTGTTGTCACCAGCCATTTGTACGAGCTATGGATCATATTGAGGCCCAACGAGATATATATAAGGGTTTGGGGACGGCGGGGAGCATTCCTGAGGCCTCTTTTGAAGATGCTCGGGTTAAGGCACGCGAGGCTCGTCTTGCCTGTAGTTATGACTCTGCGACACCATAGGTCGGTGGGGGTACTGAGATTGAAGATGGGCTCTCTTCTGATAATGACAATACTGACGAGGACGGTGGTAGAGATAAGGCCGAGTGACTCTTTGTAGCTTTTTGTACTTAGCTTTTTTTTGTTTCTTTTGTTGTTGCTTGTTTCTTCTTTTTACGGGGGGCCACTTTTGGCCTTTTGTAAGAGGCTTAAGATAGTTGGTTTACCTTTGGTTGCATATCTCAGACTTTCTTTCTCATTCATTTTCTTTTTGAAAAAGATCTTCAGATTTTCCTGTGATGAGTCCCTGATTTTTAGTTGGGAATTCGAATGTGGTCGAATTTAGCTCGTTGATTTGAGTGAGGTCAGATCTCATCTTGTTAGTTCGAGCGGGGTCGAACCTTACTTTGTTGGTTCGAGCAAGGTCAAACTTTACTTTGTTAGTTCGAGCGAGGTCGAACCTTATTATCTTGAATGAAAGTCGATGTTTTTTGGCGATGGTCGGGGGCCGTAAGGGTATAAATACGAGCGAGGTCGGTTTGTAACCCGTTATGAGTTTGAGAAAGGTTGAACTTTGGCTTGTTGATTCGAACAAGGTCAATTTTTTCTTTCGTTTGGCGATGGAAGGGGGTCGTAAGGGTGTAAATTCAAGCGAGGTCGAGTTGTAACCTGTTATGAGTTCGAGAAAGGTCGAACATTGACTTGTTAATTCGAATGAGGTCGAATTTTACTTTCGTTTGGCGATGGCCAGGGGTCGTAAGGGTCTAAATTCGAGTGAGGTCGAATATTTCTTTCGCTTGGCGATGGTGGGGAGCCGTAAGGGTGTAAATTCGAGTGAGGTCAAGTTGTAACCCGTTATGAGTTCGAGCGAGGTCGAACTTTGACTTGTTGATTCAAATGAGATCAAATTTTACTTTCGCTTGGCGATGTGCGAGCTCGGTGGAGTGGTAAGAATGTTGCATGCTGCCCTGATTTTATTGAAGAATATTACTCGTTGCTGCATCGTTTATGCATGCGTCGGGGTGAGTCACAGTTTATCTAATCTTGCTTTTATTGGAGAATATCATGTGTAGCTGCATAGTTTATGTATGCGTTGGGGTGAGTCCCAGTCTATCAATACCTTCATTGCTCGGCCTGGAGAAAATGTTGACGGGACGGGCGATGAACTTATTGTTTGGGCTTCTGGGCACCTTGGGGCTCGATTAATTTGAACGAAATTCGGATGTGGCTCACAGTATTTAGTCCGCTGAATCGGCGTAGCATCGCCATGGCGAACACACGGGGCAAACTTTTCGTGTTCATATCTTGCCTGTGTTGGTGGAACTGTATGTTCTATGGGCTCACCGTCCAATCCCAAGCTATGGAGATTGTTTCTTAATGATGCCGGCTGGTTCTGAGCCATTTTTCTATTATTCGTAGTATGGTACGGTGTGGGGCATTTTACTCGACCATTGCCTGCGAGACAAAACGAGTCGTTCTACTTGGATGACAGCTTCAAATTTGATCTCAGGCTCGTGCTTAGCTTCACCGTTAGTTGAATACGGGCTTCTTATGGGCTGACAACTTACTTTGCCCGTTGGGATCTCGAGTCCCGGTCCGGTCCCGTCCCAGGTGCACAAAAATAAGGGAGACATAAGTTATACTCCGTACATACGGGCATGACAAGCTTGTTATTTCAAAGAATCACACAATAGGCTATCGTCCCTTCCTAAGAGAGAGGGGGCAATGTGCATGAAGTATAGATTGGTATCTAACGTTAATATAGCAAATAGGATTGCGGACGTGCTCAACGCGTAGTGGCCATAATCCCGCTTTGACAACTCATACTTGCGACATACCAGACCCATCGCTACAGCAAGACATGGATTTGGTATCGATATCAAACATAATTTTGATTTCATGCAAAGATCTGACCTTGGTTGATTCGGTTATTTCGAAAGGTTGCTTACAAACTTCTCAAGTTGGTGTTTGTAATGAGAGGGCGAGGCTGCGACAATCGGGAAGTGGAACTCTGACTGACTTTAGCTCTAGAGGAAACTAAAATTTTGGCTAGAAAATCCCCACAGACGGCGCCAAATTGTTTTACCAAAAAGTGTTAAGTCTTTTTATAAACTAATTAAATAGGAAGATTTGAGGTAAATCCTAGCCAAAGATAATTCGTCCTAGATCTGAGGCAGAAGATAAGAACAAGCAAGCATAGCAGAACATAAAATTTATTCATAGCAATAATTGAATCCCGTAATGTAAGAAGAGGATGGTGATTTTCATAACATTGAATAATAATGTAGAATACATAGATAAAAAGGGTCACCGATCTTTAACAAGCTTCATCCCCCTTTTTTCTTCCTCTCACTTAGTTTTTAACAAGCTTCATACCTAGTTTATATACTATGTATTCTCATTTACATAACGGTCATTAGTCATAGTACCTAAGTCATTTGACTGTATTACTGGTTGACCCTCTAAAATGCTGTAACATCCAATTCGCCGTTCAAGCATTTTGAATACACGACTTCGATCGTGGCCGAGGTGCATGTCGTTATAGCGTTGTATGAATACGACTTTGGCCCAAGTGACTTTTTGCCGTTCCTCTTCAGGCGGATTCTCGTCTTGTCAGATTTCGACCCATATATTTTTTACTCTAGCAATCTCTATCATTTTCTTTTACCTCTTTTTTTTTAAATGCCGTAGTTTATGGGGCAAAAAAGAAGAAGAAGACAGCAGTGGATTTTCACATATTGCGTATTTTATGGGTCTAGTGCATTGAGTGGAATGGTCGTAAATTGACCGAAGTTGAGGGAGAAGTGGAAGAATTTTTTTGTAAGAACCTAACAAATATAGTGAATACCACAATAAAATTACGAGAACTACGACTCCAATTTTTTTATTTATTTTTTTTTTTTAAAAAAAAAACAAGACTCTAGACTCTTGGACTCGCGGAGAATCAATTTCACATTCTAATTAACAAGAACTTAAGAAAAATTTAGAGATTGGAAATAGGAAAAAAATGAAAAGGAAAAAAACAAAGTCCAATATAGTTGGGCAGCCAGCCTGGCATTCTTTTAAATTGTCTAATATAAACTCAAGTAGCGCAAGACATCAAATTAATTGTGATATTGTCCAATTTGAGCTTGTGCATTCACAATTTAAAATGCATCAATAGGTTTATTGCTTTTTTAAATACCTCGCATTCCTCTCGGGTTGTCATTCTGAGATTTGATAATAATGTTATATGCATATCCTTCTTAGAGATTCGAGTTCTCGTTGAGGTGTGTCCCATCATTGCTTAAGATTGCATATAGAGTAGTGTAACGACATACTCTATTAGTGATACATTTTATTCGTTCTAGGTGTAACTAACCCTAATGGTTTTAAAACGCGTCATTAAATCTATGACCATGCTTTCTTAAAGTAATAGTATATCTCTCATGTTTTGTCAATATAGATTTTGCTTATTATATTCCGATATAGATATTAGATAGCTATATGTCCACTATAAACCCATATTTTTGAACTTCTAAGACAAGGAATTATTAGTATATAATTAAAAAGAAATTCACATTTATATTTGTCCTGCCGTTGAATATTCCACGTTGAAGTAGACTTTTGATTGTTCGATAAAAAGAGAGAAAAAGACCCAATAATCAAGCAAAATTACACTAGTGAAAGTGGTAAACACAATATAATCAGACAAATTTTCCACGTTGAACAAGATATTGGAATTTTTCCTACATGATTATTTGATAGGTACAATGTATATAATTTGCTAAATTTGACCCAACTCCAATGGTTAAACTTTCAAATGTAAAGTCCGCGGCAATATCATTATGATAGTAATATTGTTTAATTGCAGTCGATTTTAAGTTATTTTTTTCTTTTTTTCCACCAAGCGTCTAATATCTGCATTAAGACTCGACTAATTAGCACTTTCACAAATAAGTCTAATTTTCCTTCTTCTTTTTTTCGCAGACATGGTTTCAACCTACTCGTAACCTTAAGCTGGTTGAAAAGGCGATGCTAAGAACATTACTGAGATGCCCGACTTTAGAAATAGTTAACTTTATTACTAATTAATGACTTTAGAAATCGGTATTAATTAGTACTCTCTCCTGTCCACAATAAGTAATCAATTTGCTTTGGGCACACCCATTAAGGAAATACTAAATTTTAGACAAAAATAGTTAGTGTGACTAAACTATCCTTAATTAAATGTTGCAGCATAATTTAATATGATGAGTAAAAGACTTTTTAAGAATACGTACATAAATGTAATTTTGGAAAAATAAATTGACTTTTTTTCTTGATTATATAAATGGACACTTATTTTGGACCAAAATAAAAAAAACAAATTTGCAGACATGGTTTCAACCTAATTAATGAGATGCACGACTTTAGAAATAGTTAACTTTATTACTAATTAATGACTTTAGACGTCGGTCTTAATTAGTACTCCCTCCGGTCCAAAATAAGTGATTTTCTGGGTATTTTCACACAAATTAAAAAAATTACCTTTTACCACTAAATATCAATGAAAATGACCATACTATCCTTTGCTGTCCATTTTGGGATTTGGAGTGTGATTATTCTCAACTCTCACTAAACATTTAATGAAGTAAATGGAAGACGCAACGGCAGAACATTCATGATTAACAATGATCTCAATTTGTACGAAGCAACGCTTGAAAAATGATTTCAAAATTTCGGAAAGAATCTCAATTTGTCTAGAATTTTAGTTTTAAAATATCAACAAAATATAAAATGGAGCCAAAAATTTCAACATTTCCCACCAAGAATTCTCTTATAAAAGAAGGTTTAATTTTCTAAGATGATGAAATAAGCATGGCTACAACACAAAATAATCAAAACGTGAATCTGATATTGTATAATCTGATGTAAATTGTGAGTATGCCATATAGTTGAAGAGTAATAGAACTAGAGAATTGGAAACGTGAATCTGATCATATGGAAGAATTCAATTGCATTGGAAATAAACACTCTAATAACACATATTCCAACAATATTTAGTTCAGGGGCAATATAGGAGAAAAAATATTAATGCTCTCTTGAAATCTGCAAAAATTACTTATTTTGGACCAAAAAAAAATACTAAAAAATCACTTATTTTGGACCGAGGGAGTAATAATTAAGTTTAACAACCTTGCTTGCTTATTGAGAACTATTGTTAGAAACTAGCCGTTTACGTTTAATATTGTTGCACTAGTACTTCCTCTCGTTCATTTTATGTGGTGTTATTTGATTAATTGTTGATCATAAAATATAAAAAGAAAGAAGACTTTATGTACATATCAAAAGTGCCCTTAGACTTATCGTCTGTAACATGTCATGACATCTCTATAGTCATAAAAATATTTTATTAAGAATAAAATAAAACAGTTTAAAGTTTTAAAAAAACAAATTCAGATAGGGGTGAGCATATATACATAACATATAGTATCAAGTATCAATTAGGCAGGGGTATTCATAAAAACCCAAAAAATCGAATCAAACCGAAAATCAAACCAAACCGATCAAAAAAATCGTTACTTTTTAGGTTTGGTTTTGTTTTGGTTTTAAATTTTAAAAACCGATCAAATTTAGTTTGATTTTGGTTTTAATAAAAAATATAACCGAAAAAATCGAACCAAACCGACTATAAAAGTAGCTATTTAAATTTATTATTATACCTATATATATGTATACTTTTATATAAAGTTTTTAAAATTTTATAGTACATCTTAGTCACTTGTATTTTTAGTCTAGTTCTTTGCTATTATAATAATTTAATTCTTTACTTTTACATTCTAATTTGATTGGTAGTTTTCTTTTGCTAAATACAAGAATTTATTTCATATAAAAATAATCGATTTTTAATTGAGTACTTAAATTATTCATCACTATTTGATTCAATTATTATCAATATATCTTGGTAAATGATAGATTTCTCAAAGAGCAATTGATCTGATAGTGTTACATTGAAAATGTAATCGCCGGAATATGTGTTTGGTAGTGTATGTCTCATATTTAAGAAAAAACCCGATAAATAACCGAAAAAACCGACAAAAACCGAATCGATAAAAAACCGACTTAATTGGTTTGGTTTGGTTCCAATATTTGAAAAACCGACTTACTTGATTTGGTTTCTTTTTAGGGAAAAACCGACCCAAACTAAACCATGAACACCCCTACAACTAGGTATGCCCCTTCTAGCTTTCACCTAGGAATTAATGGCGGCTTTTGTTTCAATATTTATCTTTTCTGCTTTAATTAGTCAGCATTATTATGACTTTCCCGATGGCTTTATTAAACAACACAAAATGCTAACTAGTTAATTAATATGGTAGAAGTTAGACATTAGTTAGTCATTCTTTAATGTTTACAAGATATTCGTAAGAGTTTAAGTATTAAACACCGTCAGTGTAAAGAATTTTACACCATCATGTATCCTTTATTTGTTAGAGCAGATAATATATCTTACTTTTAAGATTTTAGGTCCCACAATTAAAGAAAATTTATTTTAGATATTATTTGGATAACATATAATATAAACGAGAATTTACTCTGACAATATATATATACCTTAGTGGGTGTTTGGACGTAAGAATGGTAAAATTTCGAAAAAAGTGGGGAAAAAATTTCAAGTGAAAATGGTATTTGAAAATTAGAGTTGTGTTTGAACATGAATATAAGTGCCCGTTTGGACATAAAATTTGATGGAAGATTTTCCAAAAAAAATCTCTTTTTTTCGAAAACAACGTTTGTTCATAAAATTTCCAATTTTCACTTAAAGATGCATTTTGGAAATTTTCGAAAATTTGAAAAACTGCAAAAAGTTATTTTTCAAAATTCACTCAAATCACTCACAAAACTTCAAAAACAACCCAAACTGAAATTTATATCCAAACACAACTCTAAATTTCAATACCATTTTCACTTGAAAAATTTATTCACCATTTTTTCGAATTTTATAATTCTTATGTCCAAACGCCTACTATTTTTAGGTTGTTTTTGAATTTGTGTGAGTAATCTGAGAGCCCGTTTGGACATAAGAATTTTTTCACCTTTTTTCGAAAAAAATTTACTTTTTTCGAAATCAGTGTTTGGCCATAAAATTTTCAATTTTCACTTGAAGATGAATTTTGGTATTTTTCGAAAATTTGAAAAACACCAAAAAGTTGTTTTTCGAAATTTCACTCAGATCACTCACAAAAATTCAAAAAACAACCCAAGAATTTATTCGTGTCCAAATACAACTCTAATTTTCAAATACCATTTTCACTTGAAAGTCTTTTTTTTTACTTTTTTTTTTGGAATTTTACAATTCTTATGTCCAAATGCCCATTAATTAAAAGTTTTGAAAAATAACTTTTTAGAGTTTTTAAAATTTTTAAAAAATTCTAAAATTCATTTTCAAGTGAAAACTAAAAATTTTATGGTCAAACACTAATTTTGAAAAGAAAAATAAAAAAAGTTTCATGACCAAACGGGCTCTTAAATTCTTTATTCGAATATAATAAGTAGCTAAGATGTCATATTCTCATAGCTTATAGATAGATGCCCTGGTCTAGAAGCAATAGGAATCCCAGTGAAAAGTGATACTCCATTATAATAGTGTATAACAATACACTTTTTTTTGGTTGCTAAGTATATCAACGGAGGAGGATTCCGGATTTGAAGCTAATGAGTTCTTATAACGATCTTAACTTAATATACAATAGTTTATAAATTTACAATATAATATTTATAGATATTTAATAAATTTCTTAATACATATATAAGGTATAAACAAAAGTTATTGAATTCCGGTGAACCCGGTCTTTGTGATCGGGATCCGCATCAATACACATTTGAATACCTCGTACAACATAACTACAAGTTGCCAAGTTGGTGCAAACTCTAGATTTGACAATTCGTTTTGTTAATATTGGAGAAAAACGGTTTGGATTCGGCAGTAAAGATAATACAATAGTAAAGAACGATGAATAAGATAATACAAAAAAAAACGATCAAACTTTAGCGATCAAAGTTGGTCTGCCGCAAAAAGCGACCAAAGTTGGTCGCCAAACTAGCGAAAATAATAAAATAAATATTTGAAATAAATTTAGCGACCAAGGTTGGTCGCTACTTGGTCGCTAATTTAGTCAAACTGTTGACTGGACTGGTCAGACTTGCTTGGTCAAAGGTATACTGAGATTAGCGACCAATATTAGTCATACATATATATACATATATATATATATATATATATATATGTATATATATATATTTAATATCAAAATAGAAAAAAAAAGTAAATTCATTTTTTTTGTAAAATAGCGACCAACTTTGGTCGCTATTTTGGTCAAACGGTCAAATATAGCGACCAACTTTGGTCGCTATTTTGATCAAACAGTCAACACTTATATAGCTACCAAAATAGCGACCAAAGTTGGTCGCTATTTTTAAATCCAGGAGTAAAAATCGGGTTTCCCCTCCCAATCTCTTATTTTCTCCCCAAAATTTTCCCAAACTCTCTCTTAACATATTCACCCCCCTTCTCTATTTCCCTTACACAAATCAATCCCCCACCCCTTGCCACCACTGCGACAGCGTGCCACCACGCCGGAGCCGCTGCTGAACCTGTCGCCGGAGCCGTTGTCCGCCGCCACCACTGTCGCCGGAGCTGCTGTCCCCCACCCCTTGCCACCACTGCTTTTTAATCCTCCTTTTAATCTACCAAGGTTAGTAATCTACCTTATTAGCTTTTAAATTTTTAATTTTTGCTATATAATTTTATGTAATTTTTTAGAGTTTTTGTCTATTTAGTATTAGGGTTTTTGGTTTGAACTACATTAGATTTATGAACTTAAGGTAGAAATTATAATCTTTTAGTTCTTGTATTAATTTATATTAAGTTCAATTGTGGAAAAAAAAACAATTCATTATCTTAGAAGAGGAGCAATACCTAAATAAGAGTACCTAAATTCATGCTTTAAACTATGCATTATACATTTATAAGATAAGAAAAAAGAATTAAAGGGGGGAGTTTATTAATTATGAACTTAAGGTCATATTGGACTTTTAGGATATGAATTGGACTTTTAGTTAACTAAAAAAAGATTAGGATATGAATTAACTAATTTAATTTGTTCTTGCTTTATTTATATAGATGGAACATCGTACTTGGATGTACAATAGGAATTATCCTAATCGGCGGGGATTGCGGGAGGATTTTGTAGAAGGGGTTGATGACTTTATTAGACATGCAATGTCACTTCCGCCATACATAAATGAAGGAGTAATTAGGCGCCCTTGTGTTAGGTGCGACTGTATGAAGTTTGAAAAACCGGAGGAAGTTAAGGTTCATCTTTATAGTAAGGGGTTTATAGCGAATTACTTTGTGTAGACTAATCATGGAGAGATCGATGGTAGCCATGGGATATTTCATAACATGGTTGTTGGTGAAAGTAGTAGGTCGGTGGAGAATACAAATCATGATTCCAGAATTCATGATATGGTTGCGGATGCTTTTGGAATGCACTTAGGGGGTGAGCCCAATGAAAATGTTGAACAAACTCCTAATGAGGAAGCAAAACATTTTTATGAACATTTAGAGGAAGCTAGTCGTCCACTACGTAAAGGAAGTCCGCACTCTGAGTTGTATGTTGCAGTTAGATTACTAAGTATCAAATCTGATTGAAATATTTCTCAAGGAGCCATGGACTCTGTCATTGACCTTATGCGTGAACTAGTTGACTCCGATATCGAATTACCTGGTGATTTCTATAAGGCAAAGAGATTAGTTTCTAAGTTAGGACTTTCATCAATGAGAATTGATTGTTGTGAAGATGGTTGCATGTTATATTATAAAGATGATGCAAATTTAAGCAGTTGTAAATTTTGCGAAAAGCCTCGGTTCAAGAGGCTTTCCAACGGGAAGATGGTCGCTATCAAGGCGATGCATTATTTACCTCTTATACCTAGGCTAAATAGGTTATATGCGTCAATGAGTTCTGCTCCTCATATGAGATAGCACTTTGAAAATAGAAGACCACCTGGTGTTATGTGTCATCCTTCAGATGGAGAAGCTTGGATGCACTTTGATAGGACATATCCAGATTTTGCTAGTGAACCAAGGAACATTCGGTTAGGTTTGTGTGCGGATGGCTTCACGCCTTTTTCTGTATCTGTGATACCGTATTCATGTTGGCCTGTCTTTCTTACACCTTATAATCTACCACCCGAGTTGTGCATGACTAGTCCATATATATTCTTAAATTGTATTATCCCCGGTCCACGTAATCCGAAAAGTTTGATAGATGTATATTTTCAACCTTTGATTGATGAGCTAAAACAATTGTGGTATGATGGTGTCGAAACATATGACATATCAACCAAGCAGAATATCAATTTGCGGGCTAATTTAATGTGGACAATTAACGATTTTCCTGCGTATGGAATGTTGTCTGGGTGGATGACTGCTGGGAAGCTAGCTTGTCCTTACTGCATGGAAAATAGTAAAGTGTTCACTTTGAAACATGGCCGAAAGCAATCATGGTTTGATTGTCATCGTCAATTCTTGCCTGAGGGTCATGAGTTTAGAAGGATGACAAATGCATTCAAAAAGAATAAAATGGAATATGATTATCCACCTCCGATACTTTCAGGTGAGCAAATTTGGGAGAGGGTCCAGAACTTCAGTAAAGTTACTGAAGCTTCACCTTATAGATTCCCCGGATACGGTGTTACTCATAACTGGACCAAACAGAGTATATTTTGGGAGTTGCCTTATTGGAAGGATAATCTTCTCTGTCACAACCTTGATGTCATGCATATTGAGAAGAATTATTTTGACAATTTGTTCAACACAGTGATGGATGTTAAAGGTAAGACAAAGGATAACCCAAAGGCTAGAATGGACTTACAAGAATATTGCAGGTGGCCTGAATTACACTTGCAGACAGCAAACAATGGTAAGATATTCAAGCCCAAAGCAAGTTACACATTCACTTTGGAGGAAAGACGGCAGATTTGTGATTGGGTAACGAAATTGAAGATGCCTGAGGGTTATGCGTCGAATTTTGGGTAAAAGGTTGATATGGAGGTAGGGAAGTTGAGCCATTTGAAAAATCATGACTGTCATGTTTTCATGGAGACTTTAGTGCCTATTGCATTTTGTGGTTTGCCTGAAAGAATCTGGAAACCCATCACGGAGATTAGTTTGTTTTTCAAAGACTTATGTTCTTTCACATTAAGGGAAGAAAACCTACACCGGATGGATCAGAACATTCGTGTAACTTCTTCTAAGATGGAAAAGATATTTCCATGTGGGTTTTTTGATGTGATGGAACACCTTCCAATCCACCTTGTACACGAGGCACGATTTGGAGGGCATATTCAATGCAGATGGATGTATCCCTTTGAGAGGTAATATTATATATTTGATGTAATTTTCTGTTTTATTTGAATGTTCTTGGCTAACCTGAAATTATGTAGGACAATTGGCAAATGCAAACAATTTGTTAAGCAAAGGAATAGGATTTAAGGATCTATATGCGAAGCTTATCTTGCAAAGGAAACTACTCATTTTTGTTCTTATTATTTTGAGAGTAATGTGCCATGTGCTAGGAATAGGCCCAACAGGCACACGGTCGACCTTAGGAATGATCCATTATATCCGCCTATGTCCATATTCAATCAACCAGGCAGATGTTCTAAGGATGTTAGAAAGAGAAGTTTGAGTGATATAGAGTTCAAGTCAGCTACACTTCACGTGTTGCTAAATTGTCCCGAAGTTGTACCATTTCTCAAGTAAGTATTGATTTAGTGGTTATCAAAATATAAAAATTACTGTGATTACATCTCAATGCAACTACTAAAAATATTTGATGTGTCACAGTCACTTCGTGGGTCAATTTGTCCATGATGCGTATATACGAGATTTGATACGTGGTTCAAACAATTTGTAAGTTTCTCCTTAAAATATTCTAACACTATGTAGGTAAACAATGTTTGGAAGTTATGCTAACTTATGAATTTTTTTTAACAATATGTAGGTAAATGATCCAAATAATGGTGTAAATCAATTTTTGAAAGATATATCTTGGGGACCTGGGGTTGAGGTCACAACAATGTCTAAGTACGTTGTGAATGGTTATAAGTTTCATATAGAGGATTGCTCTAAAAATAAAAATAGCAACAACAATGGGGTGTGGGTTCAAGGTGGTGATGGCAACCAAGATGGAGATATTGATTATTATGGTGTGCTCAAAGAAATAATAGAACTAGAATATACATGTTGGCCATATAAGAAATTGATACTCTTTAGATGCAAGTGGTTTGACCCACATCCAACAAGAGGTACAAGAGTACACAATCAATACAACATAATTGAGGTTAATCATACGAGGGAGTATGATCGCTATGATCCTTTCATAATTGCACATAATGTTAGGTAAGTATATTATGCTCCTTATCCATTGTGGCGGAATAAGTCCTATTGGTGGGTTGTAATAAAAACTAAGCTTGTGGGTAGGGTGGAAGTCGAGAATGTGTTAGATGTTGCATATCAAAACGATATCTCCAGTGTTGACCAAATAGTGGACGAAGTTTTAGAAAATGATTTGGAACATCCTGAACACATATTGGAAGAAGTTGATATAAATGAAGTAAGAATTATAGAAAACAAGGAAGAAGAATTAACTGATGAAGCTCAAACTAGTGAGGAAGAAGAATTCTCGAACGAGGAACTATACGTCGATAAGCTTTAAAAAGTTAGTTTCTTTAATAACTCTCGTTTATAGCTAGTTTCTTTATATGTTTCAATCTAAATATGTATTATATTATGCAGATGACAGGCAAGGGTCGAGAAAAGGCTAAGAAACCAAAGAGGAGGGTAGAAGATAATCCTCCATCTTTTCCGGCCTCTTCAAAGATGCCTATGCCTATGCATATGACTTTGCCTCCACCCAGGGCTATTCTAAGCTGCCACAGCATCACCAGCCCTACACCTTCGTGCAGACACCAGGTCTTTCGTCACAGGGCCATAGGACTGTACGTCCGACATACAGTCCAGTTGTCGCACGACCACGTGGATCGCAGCCATCTGGATCGCATGGATCGCATCGATCCATGTCACATCCACATGGATCACAGGCATCAGTGTCACAGCCACTCGGGTCACAGCTATCAGTGTCACATCCACTTGCGGGCCATACAGCTATGTCACAGTCACACAGGGCTCGCAACCATCTTCATCTAAAACTCCACCTATTTCAGGCCTTCGCCTGCGAGATACTAGCTCTGACCCCCCTACACCTTCCACACATGCCTCTGATATACATGCTTCGGACGGTGATGCTGATGATGACGAGGAGGTGCATTATGATCAGTATGGCAGGATCATCATAGTCCCTGAGGGTGATGGGTAAGAGTTATTTGTTATTTTTACGTTTATTGTTTTGTACAGTTTTACTAAGATATTAATGTATTTTTTTATTAAATTGCAGGTTCATCCCTAGTAATATTACTACAAGGATTATCACCAAAGCCACCCGAAAGCTTTATAATGGCCCTTATGCGTCTTGGAGCGATTTCCCATTCGCACTGAAGGAGCAAATTTTCAATGACTTTAAAGTATAAATGTTCTTTTAAGCAGTACAATTATTTATATTTATGATATTTCCATCTAAATATGTATTATAGAATATAGCTTATATATATACTTACACTATACTATGCACTAAGTATTAGTGCATTAGCTAATATTATATCGAATATAGCTTTTATATATATTTGATAAAAGCTTATATATATATATATATATATTAGCTAATATATATATATATATATATATATTAGCTAATGCACTAATATACTATATACTATATTATAAGCAGTTAATGCACTTAACTTTTGAATAATTATTAGCTAACAAAAGCTAAGTATAATATATTGAATATAGAATTTATGATATTTCCATATAATACTTAACTTTTGAAATACAGAGCAAGTGTGTATGGGAACACCGCTATAGCGCGGATGTGGCTGCAAATTTTCATCTCAAAGCTCGCAAGCGGTTGTCGCATTGTTTCTCCAAAGCTAGAAAGTTGAACCAGAAGCCTGGCTGGTTGCTTCAGAATTTATGGGAGGATTTGCAAAGGCAATGGCTTACCACAGAGTTCTTAGATAAGAGCGAAAAAAAAGAAAGCTCGGGCATCTGAGAAGGGAGGATCCTTGCACACTGGAGGTGCGATCAGCCTAGGGACAATAAAGAGAAGAATGGTTCGTAATTGCTTAATTTATTTTAATTTTCAAAGTATATCTATTCTGTTTATTAACTAAAATTTATGAGTTTTCAGGAGAAGAAGTTGGGGCGTCCGATGAACCAAGATGAGCTATTCAAGGAGACTCATATTGTAAAAAAGAAGAAAGAAACGGATCAAGAAAGGTGGGTCGAGGGCCGAGCCTCGACTGTACATGTAAGTTTTCACTTTTCATTAAGTATTTTGATTTACTTTTATATGAATTTTGAAATACTAATTCAATGTAATTTTTCTTATAGGGTCGCTTCACAACTGAAGTGGAGGAATTCATACGCAGTCAGTCACCTAGTGAGTCGGGCGACCCAATCCAACCTTCGGACGAGGATGCTGAAAGAATCTGGATGCAGGCTGCTGGGGGTCCAAAATGGGGGAAGGTATACGGGCTTCCTACTAAGAAATTCCATCGCTATAAGTGTGGAATGCAAGGAATTGGGACTTCCTCGCAAGCCGAGCAACTTGACGGGGAGAGCCTCTCCTCTATGCGGGAGACTGTGACAAAGCTCACATACGAGCTAGAAGCCGCCAAGGAGAGAGAAAAGATTAGAGATGCTCAGTACATTGGCATGCAAGAGCAGATCAAATCTCTCCTAGCTTCTGGCAGTTTTCCGATTCCCCGGTCTCGTGACTCATCGCCAGAGACTCTCCTTCCCCGTGCTCATTCCTCCCGTCCTCCCCGTGATTATTCTTCCCATCCTAGACAAGTACACCCTTCTGGATACCGTCTTGGTGATGAAAGTTCATCAGACGGTGATGATAATGATGTACAAAATAATCCTTGACTTTTATACACTTTCAACTAGACAAATACAATCGGTTTTCGAATGAATTTGTAATAAAAATTAACTTAGTTTGGTTAGCTTAATATGTTACTTCTATTGAACTTTATAGTTTGTTAGTTTTAATGGTGTTGTTGTTGTTTATTGTTGTTGTTGTTGGTATAAAATGCCTATTTAGGATTTTTGGTAAGCTGGCAGGTGGTGTAGCTGCCAATACAGGCATTTTCTGCCAAAAATATACCAAGAAAAGCGACCAACTTTGGTCGCTAGTTGGTCGCTTTTTCCTGAAAAAAAATAAATTTCTGGTAAATGGCGACCAACCTTGGTCGCCATTGAACCCAGATTTCTCAAAAAACTACCAAAGTTGGTCGCTATTCCATTTAAAAATAATTACTGGAAAAATAGCGACCAACGTTGGTCGCCTACAATTAAAAAATAATTAATTCTTACATTTTGCGACCAACTTTGGTTGCTTATTTTAAAAAAAAAATTAAAAAAATTAATACTAAAGCGACCAACTTTGGTCTCTAATATCCAGATTTTAAAAAATAATACTTTCTTTTTAGACCAAAGTTAGTCGCTTTTTTTTTTATTAATAATAAATAAAAAAAACGTAATTTACCTGTGGAGACCAACTTTGGTCGCCAAATTTATATTATTAAAATAAGAAGGCGACCAAAGTTAATCGCTTTTTGGCTAATAAGCGACCAACTTTGGTCGCTTTTCCTGGTCGCAAATTAGCGGATTTCTAGTAGTGTAAGCCTATGAGGAACACATTTGTCAATCTACAACTCTAATCCTCGATCTCCGCACTTTTCTATTGTGGGTCATATTCTCGGTATAAGTTGGAGCAATGACATGTCCTGCCTAATTACATCTCCTCAATACTTCTTAGGCTTAATTACCCCTTTCCTTCCTCAAACTTGCAATGGACAACCTCTCGCACCTCCTGATCGTAACATCTATGTCTCTCCTTCTTACATATCCGAACCATCTAACGGGCAACAAATTATACGCAGTAGCAAACATAAAGTGCAATTGAACCTAATAACAACTTGATTTTTGACTCATTACAAGGTTGAAACTTTTTTCTTCAAACGTGAGAAAACTGAACAACTAGTAAAACAGTACAAACTTTATACATGTACCAATCACTTTAATTTGCCGCATGATTTAGCTGACTATAGAATTTTTTGTCTTCAAAGACTTTCATATCATGGTACATAGCACCAAATTTTTGCCTATAAATGCATGTAAATCTAAACGAATAAATCATCAAATTCTACTGCCAAACTTTGAATTACCCATACCATTTAAAACCCTACTTCTTTTTTCTTGATTTACTCTTAAACTACAAAATGCCTACTACATTGTCCTCAAATTTTTCCAACAATATTAAAGAATTTGTAGTAAATGAAGGCAATGGAGTAAAGGGTTTATCAGAATTAGGACTTAAAACCCTACCAAAACAATATATTCAACCACTCGAAGAACGAATTACTACGAGCACAATAATCGTCGATGATTCTATCCCGATCATCGATATGTCCAATTGGGACGAAAATAATACTAAAGTTTGTGAAAAAATATGTAATGCAGCTGAAAAATGGGGATTTTTTCAGATTATTAATCATGGAATTCCCCTTGAAGTTCTTGATGCTGTTAAGGATGCAACTTATAGGTTTTTCAGACAGTCTGCAGAGAAGAAGAATAAGCATTCTAAGGAAAATTCAACAACAAATAACGTAAGATATGGAACAAGTTTTACACCTCAAGCTGAAAAAGCTTTGGAATGGAAAGATTATCTTAGTCTTTTCTATGTTTCTGATGATGAAGCTGCTGCCCTTTGGCCTTCTGCATGCAGGTTCGTATAATTTAACGTAGCGTTTAAATTATAGTATGTATTAATAGCGTAAAAAAATATTTATACAATTACCAGTGGCGAAGCCAAAAATATTTCCAAGGGTTTTCAAATTTGAAAGAAGTAAAAAAAATTCCCGACAAAGGGTGTTTAATATATGTTATATACTTTTAAAACTAATATTTATCTATATACACAATTAATTTTTTCCGACGAAGAATGGTCAATTGACTATCCTTACTAGAGTGTAGCTTCGCCCCTGCAATTAGCTAGTCATTTGTAAGGTATTTGTATGTAAATTGATACATATGTGATAATATAACTCTAATACCACTACCTTTATTCTATTTTATGTGATAATTTTTCATTTTAATTACTCCATTCCAGAAAAAATTTACCTTAGTATTTAGAAACAACTTATTTTAAATTTCCCATTTTATTCTTAATGACTTGATTATACTGTCATGACATGTATAAGACCACGAGTAATTCCAAAAATCTTTCCTCTTTTTTGTTTTAAATTTATTCGGTGGAAAAAGAAGTAAAAACAGCATTAAGGTTTTTCATATCGGACTATACAAAAATTTGTTTTCTCTTTGTTCAGGACTGCTTACAGTAAGTCAGTAGTTTGACTTGGACAAGTTGACAAGACTAACTGTACAAGTCATATTATGCATCATTTATTTGCATTAGAAAATTATCTTCTGCTTCACCTCGGGTCAATAAAGTACTCGTAGAATAAAAGAAAGATATTTTTTTTTTTAAAACCGTTCATGCATATTTATATATCTATCAATCATCTTATTAAGAGAATAACAGAAAATTTATTATTAAATTATTTATATAAAAATATACCTTACGTTGACTAAATAGTGTATTGTTCTTGCAGGGATGAATCACTAGAATTCTTGAGAAATTCTGATATTGTAATCAAGAAACTTTTGAAGGCACTTATGAAAGGACTAAACATAAATCAGATAGACCAAACTAAAGAATCACTTTTAATGGGTTCAAAAAGGATTAATCTTAATTACTATCCTAAATGTCCTAATCCTGAATTAACAGTGGGAGTAGGTCGTCATTCTGATGTTTCAACATTAACCATTCTTCTTCAAGATAATATTGGAGGACTTTACGTAAAAAAATTGGACAGTAATTCTTGGGTTCATGTCCCACCAATTGATGGAGCAATTGTGATTAATATTGGTGATGCACTTCAACTTATGAGTAATGGAAAATACAAGAGTATTGAGCATCGAGTTATGGCTAATGGATGCAATAATAGGATTTCAGTGCCTATTTTTGTAAATCCTAAACCTAATGATTTGATTGGTCCTTTGCCTGAAGTGATTAAGAATGGAGAGAAGGCAATTTACAAGCAAGTTTTATATTCAGATTATGTCAAGCATTTCTTTAGAAAAGCTCATAATGGAAAAGAAACTGTTGATTTTGCTAAGATTAATTAAAAAAAAGATGGTTGTGTTGGAAAAATAACTAATATTTTTTATACTAATTAAGGTAATGTTTTTCCTAATTCATTTGTTTTCATGTAATGTGAAACGTTATTTTGTTTGTAATAAAAGTTTGATATGTATTGTATTATCACTAAATAAATATTTAATGTTTTTTTTTCAATTACGTTTCTCGTAATTCACTTGCAGCTATTGTGGACTTTTGTTATGTTTCTCATAACAATGATTACTAAAATGGAAAAACAATTTAAGAGAGAAAGTTTGATATTAATCCAGTCTAATTTTGAATTCCTCAAAATGTTAGTTCTCCATTCCCCACCACTTAAACAAGAATCAAATTCGCACAACTTCGAACTTCTAGTTTTTAGTTTAACAACTTACATTCATTTTATTACCTTAGTTCGGTCCACACATGTAATTAGTGTTTAAGTAATTTCAAGCTTATAAAATTGTGAAGTAAAATAGTATATCATTATTTTACCAATATTACTTAAAATTAGTCTAACATGCCTAGAATACCTATTTAGATTTTATAAATAATTATTTAGGATGAAACACATCCCCCACGTTCCTATAGTAAACATGCTAAAGGCCCGGGATGTGTTGTGGATTGGGTTTGGAAAAATGACATTGTATAGCCGCTACTAAAATATTAGTCAAAAAAATACATATTTTTGTATATATATAACAACAGCGATCCAGTGAAATCTTACTAGTGGGATTTGGGGAGGGTAGTATGTACGCAGACATTACCCTACCCCGAAGGGATAGAGAGGCTGTTTCCGAAAGACCCTCGGCTCAAGAGGACAAAAAGACAAAAGGAGACTATTAGTATCACACATAAATCATATGAAAAATAGGAACAACATGGAATCGAGAACACAGATGCAAAGCAAAAGCGATATCTAGTAAATAGGTCAGCCACTGAAAAGCAAAATAGTAAGACACGATATTGCCACTAGCTATCTTAGACAAAACCCTACCAGATTAGTCTCACAACGGTACGAAACAAGGCAAGACTCAACTACCTCATAACCTACAACTCTAATACTCGACCTCCACATCTTCCTATCAAGTGCCAGGTCCTCGGAAATCTAAAGCATCGCCATGTCCTGCCTGATCACCTCTCCTCAATACTTCTTCGGTCGCCCTCTACCTCTTCTCATGCCATCCACAACCAGCCGCTCACACATCCTTACCAGGGCAACTGGGCTCCTCCTCTGTACATGCTCGAACCATTTAACCATCGCTTCCCGCAGCTTGTCATCATTGGGAGTCACGCACACCTTCTCCCGAATATCATCATTCTTAATCTCATCCATCCTAGTGTGTCCGCACATCTACCTCAACATCCTCATTTCTGCTACTTTCATCTTCTAGATATGTGAGTTCTTGATAGGCCAACACTCAGCTCCGTACATCATGGTCGGTCTAACCACCGCTTTATAGAATTTATCTTTGAGTATCGATGACACTCTCTTGTCACACAGGACTCCAAATGCTAACATGCACTTCATCTATCCTACCCCAATACGGTATGCGATATCCTCGTCGATCTCCCCTCCCTATTGGATAACCGACCCAAGGTACTTGAAGTTGTCTCTAGTTGGGATGACCTGTGAGTCAAGCCTCACATCCACGCCCACTTCCCTCGGTTCAGTGCTGAACTTACACTCCAGGTATTCCATCTTCGTCCTGCTCAGCTTGAAAACCTTAGACTCAAGAGCTTGTCTCCAAACCTCTAGCCTCTCGTTAACACCGACTCGCAACTCATCAATCAGAACTATGTCATCGGTGAATAACATGCACCATGGCACCTCCCCTTGAATATGGTATGTTAACGCGTCCATCACTATGGAGAATAAAAATGGATTGAGCGCAGAGCCTTGGTGTAACCCCATAACAACCGGAAAACAGATGGAGTAGTTGTTATGCTAACGTCCTCTAATGCCATAAGAATTGATGGATTCGTCGCTTTTGATATATATATTTTTGGTAGAAATAAAGTATCGTTGATTAAAGTTTTTAAAGCGGTTTATAAAGATGGTAGATTCGAATTAAAACTGCCAATTGTCTTAAATTTTAGGATTGTTTAGATATTAGATCTGATACTTAGGTTCTTTCATGGCGTCTTAGTAAACAAAACACTAGTAGAGTCTTGGTTATGATCACAAGTATTAAAATACAGTTAGACCTTTCTATAAGAGTCATCATTAATAACAACACTTTATTATAACGGTCAAGTTATTATTGGAACCAATTTATTATGTTATGTTATAGTACTATTTGTTTTCTATAACAACATTTCACTACAGCGACAAAAAAATATCGGAACAGACGGACGCTTATTGAGAAGTTTGACCGTATATATTAATCACTCTCCAATAATATATTTCTATAATTTCTTATATTTGGTGAAAAGAATGAGACCTTCTAGAGCTCTGTAATCACTTTTTTACTAGAGCAATCTCTATCATTTTTTCAAACCTCTTTTTTATTTTTATATGCCGTAGTTTATGGGAAAGAAAAAAAAAGAAGCAGACAGCAGTGGATTTTCACATAAATTTTATGGGTCTAGTACATTGAATGGAATGGTCATAAATTGACTGAACTTGAGGGAGAAGTGGTAGAATTCTGTTAAAAATCAAACACTCTATTACCAAGAACCTAACAAATGTAGTGAATAAAATTACGAGAACTACGACTCTAATAAAATCAAGACTCTAGACTCTTGGACTCGCGGGGAATCAATTTCGCATTCTAATTAATAAGAACTTAAGAAAAATTTATAGATTGGAAATAGGAAAAAATTGAAAGGAAAAAAAAAACAAAGTCCAAGATAGTTGGGCAGCCAGCCTGGCATTCTTTTAAATTCTCTAATATAAACTGATGAAATAGTGTAAGACATCAAATTATAATTGTACACTTTATAAAATTTACCTTTGAGTATCGGTGGCACTCTCTTGTCACACAGGACTCCAAATGCTAACCCGCACTTCATCTATCCTACCTCAATACGGTATGTGACATCCTCGTCGATCTCCCTTCCCTATTGGATAACTGACCCAAGGTACTTGAAGTTGCCTCTACTTGGGATGACCTGTGAGTCAAGCCTCACATCCACGCCCACTTCCCCCCGCTCAGTGCTGAACTTATACTCCAGGTATTCCATCTTCGTCCTGCTCAGCTTGAAAACTTTAGACTCAAGAGTCTGTCTCCAAACCTCAAGCCTCTCGTTAACACACTCGCGACTCATCAATCAGAACAATGTCATCGGCGAATAGCATGCACCATGGCACCTCTCCTTGAATATGGTGTGTTAACGCGTCCATCACTAGGGAGAATAAGAATGAACTAAGCACAGAGCCTTGGTGTAACCCCATAACAATCGAAAAATGCTCAGAGTCGCCTCCTACTATCCTTACCCGAGTCTTAGCCCCATCATAAATATCCTTAATCGCCATAATGTAGGGAACCGACACACCTTTTGCCTCCAAGCATCTTTAGAGAACTTCTCTAAGAACCTTCGTCATATGGTTTCTCTAGGTCAATAAATACCATGTGCAGGTCCTTCTTCCTATCTCTGTACTGTTCTACCAACCGCCTAACAAGGTGTATAGCTTCCGTAGTAGAACGACCTGACATGAATCCAAACTAGTTGTCAGATACAGACAGGGACATCCTCACCCTCGCTTCAACCACCTTCTCCTACACTTTCATGGTATGACTCAGTAATTTGATACCCTTATAATTGTTACAACTTTAGATATCATATTTGTTCTTATACAATGGAACCACCGTACTCCACCTCCACTCATCCGGCATCCTCTTCGCTTTAAAAATAATATTGAACAACCCAGTTAACCACTCCAAGCCTGCTCTCCAAACACACTTCCAAAATTCCGCTGGAATCTTGTCAGGCACGATCGCTCTGCCCCTACTCATCTTACTCATAGCTCTCACAGCCTCCTCAACCTTGATGCGCCTGCAGTACCCAAAGTCACAGTGACTCTCGGAATGCTCCAATTCACCTAGTACGATATCACAATCCCCTTCTTCATTCAAAAGTTTATAAAAATAAGTCTGTCATCTCTTCTTAATCTGGGAATCTTCCATCAATACTCTACCATCGTTGTCCTTGATGCATCTCACTCGATCCAAATCCTGAGCCTTCCTCTCTCTCAACTTGGCCAGCCAGAATAACTTTTTCTCCCCACCCTTTTCCCCCAGTTCCTCGTACATATGACTATAAGCCGCAGTCTTTGCCTCCATGACCGCCAGCTTAGCTTCCTTCCTAACTACCTTATACCTCTCCATGCACGCTCGCCTCTTCTCCTCACCTATGCTCTCCACTAACTTCAGGTACGCCTCCTTCTTCGTTTCCACTTTACCTTGGACCACTTCATTCCACCACCAGTCTTATTTGTGCCCGTAGAGACGCCCGTCGAGACCCCTAACACCTCTCTCGCAGCCTTCCTTATACAGTCTTCTGTTGTTGACCACATAGTGCTCGCGTCACCACTGCTCCTCCAAGCTCCCATAGCCGATAGCCTCTCCTCAAATTCTTGGGCTTTATCCTTAGTTAAGTACTCTCCACCTGATTCTCGGTCTTCCTCGAGCAGACTTTTTCCTCTTCTTTAACATAATACCAACGTCCATCACCAAGCGTCTATGCTGTGTCGCGAGTATCTCACCTGGAATCACCTTGTAATATTTGCACAACCATATGTCACACCTCCTAAGGAAGAGATAGTCAATTGGAGTCTTCGTTACCGCATTTTGAAAAGTAACCAAATGCTCCTCCCTCTTTGGAAAGGTAGAGTTCGTAATCACCAACTCAAAAGCCTTAGCGAAGTACAACAACGAGGTACCTCCTCCGTTCCTTTCCCCAAAACCGAAGCCTCCATGCACCTCGATATAATCGCCTGCGGTCGACCCAATATGACCATTGAAATCCCCTCTTATGAATAGCTTATCAGCAGGCTGAACCTGACGCACAATCTCATCTAACCCCTCCCAGAAACACCGTTTAACCTCCTCATCTAGGCCTGCATGCGACGCATAGGCGCTAACGACTTTAGATTGCACTCTCCAACTACTAACTTAATAATCATCAATTTATCATTCACTCGTCTAACCTCAACCACAGACTCTCTAAGTTCCCTATCCACCAAGATACCCACCCATTCTTACCCTTCTCGATCATGTCCCTCGCCCTTGACCCTACCTACTTTATCTCTTGGACACATACTATGTTGACCCTCTTATTCTGAAGGATCTTCGCCAACTTTATAGACTTACCCGTCAATGTACCTACATTTCATGACACAATTCTCAACCAATGGACACCCTTGTTCCCTTTACCTCCCTTGCCTCCCGACCCACCCCTGACCCCTGCCCTACCTCCCCCTCTCATCCAAGGACATGACCTCACTCGACCATCCCAGACCACATCCACTATACTTACAACAGACTAAGGGGAATCACTAACAAACTCAAGGCAACAAACCAAACTAGAAGAAGATAGGTTGCAAAGACAGGTACACTAATACGGTGAATAAACAAATATGGACTAAGATGACCACAATTTAACTAATTATAAATTAAATACTCAGGATCAGCAAGATATATATATAAATTCTATATTTTTTGGCTATCGAATGTAAATAGTTTCTGACGTAGGCTAAAAGTAAAAAAGCCATTGGGTTTTAGCAGCAGGGCACTTGCATTTATACCCAGTTTTTGGGTCACCATTTAACTTATACCCTTTTTTGCAATAAAATTGCAAGTGCACCCATTTTTCGGGTAACTTCAGACATACGGGCCTAAAGTAGCAAAAATTTATGTCTGAAGTTTGAACTTTAGAATTTTTTGCCTAGTGTAGCCTTATCAAAGCAAAACTTCAGATATTTTTTCGTAAAGTTTGGCTTGACTCGCAAAGGCAATCACGCACACTTTAGTTCATAGTACAAGGGTAAACTTCAGTTCAGTTGTGTATGTCTGAAGTTTGAACTTCAGAATTTTTTGCCTGAAGTGTAGCCTTATCAAAGCAAAACTTCAGATATTTTTGCCTGAAATTTGGCCTGACTTACAAAAGCAATCAGGCAAACTTCAATTCAATTGTGTATGTTTGAAGTTTGAACTTAGAGAATTTTTTTGCCTGCAGTGTGACCTTATTAAAGCAAAACTTCAAAATATTTTCACCTGAAGTTTGGGCTAACTTGCACAGGTAATCGGGAAAACTTTACTTCATAGTGCAAACTTCAGACAAATTAGTCTGAAATTCTTCAATTTATAGTGCAAACTTCAGGACAAAATTAGCTTGTTATATTTGAACTTCAAATAGTGCAAACTTCAGACAATTTGTAGTGCAAATTTCCACATCAGTGATGTTTTGAGATTTTTGCAGCAGTTGAAGAACAAATTTGTGCACAATTTCAGTGATGAAACTGCACAATTGCGATCTTTACTTTTGGTTAGTCAAGAGAAAACGGTAAGCTCAACATCCTTTTACACTATTTATCTCAAAAGCACAGACACTTTGAGGGGGGGATAATGGGTTTGATTAGATCCTAAACTGAATTGCTCTTAGCCTCATCAGAAAAGAAGAGGAGGAAGAAAGGAGCGCATATGTCAGGAGGAAGAAGAGGAGGAGTCTGAAGTTGTCAAAATTAGGGTATAGATTAAATAATTTTAAAAATACGGGTATAAATTAAATGGGGGCGACCAAATAGAGCGCCCCATGCAATTTTTACGTTTTCCCACAAATATACCATGGCCTGGCCCAAAGTGTGAAGAGCCCATGAACTTTATAGATACAAAGAGACACAATTTTAGAAGATAAGGTTCCAAGTACTAGCACAGGTAGGTACCAGATACGCATCCTGACGTTCCAGGTATTAGTATTGAGGTTCCAAGAACTCGTGTTGAGTTTCTAAGTACTGACGTCCCAGTATCTGTGTTGAGGTTACAAGAACTCGTACTGAGGTTCCAAGAATCCGTGCTGAGTTTCTAAGTACTCCTGTTGAGCACAGATATGTACCGAGTAACCGTGCAGAGGTTTCGAGAAACCGTACTGTGGTTCCAAGAACCAGGGTCGGATCCACCTACCCACTTGCGGGTTCACGTGAACCCAGTAAATTTTGTCTAAACAGTGTGAATGTGTTCGAAAAATTTATTAAATATCTATAAATGTTTATATGTGAACCCAGTTACTATTTAAAATTTACTCGAGATCGTTGCAGGAACCCATATTAAATCGTGGATCCGCCTCTGCCAAGAACCCGTATTGAGGTTTCGAGTACCTATGTTGTGGTTTCAAGTACTATGATGAGGGTTTTACCACCCGTGCTAGGATTCCAAGTATCTGTTTCAATTTAGATGACATACTTTTCTTATTAGTCCGTTCCAAAAAGAATGACACATTTCTACAATTGGAAATAATTCAACTTTAAACTCTTTATTTTACCCATTTTATCCTTAATGAGAAACTTTTATAACACACAAATGTTATAGCCCCACAAAGCTTTTACCCCTAAAGCTTTTAAGATCACAAGTTTCAAAAGTCTTCTTTTCTTTTTTTAAACTTCGTGTCGAGTCAAACTACCTCATCTAAATTGAAACGGAGGGAGTACATTTTTTACGCAGAAGGATTCATCTTGAATTGACAACTTTTACACTAATTACAATCCTCCTTCCGGGCTTTTGTCCGGGCTTGAGACCGATAATATTACAAACTCAGACAGGCGGAATTACTCCCCCGCCACACCCAACAAAGAATTAAGAGATAGAACCAAAGATATATAAGTGAACGTGAATCATGAATTAGTTCCTAAATATCCTCCAAGTACTTCAATTAATGTTTTCCATTTTGAATACATTTTTTTTTATTGTCAAAATGCCCTACAACACGTCATTTGCCTGTATTCTGCGCATTTCTTGTCTGCAAGCAGAACAATGGTGCGATTCACGTTTCAAGCAGTATCAAAACTGGTTACTCATGTTCTCCACTTGTGCCATTATTTAATATTTATTGGAATCATTCAACATATTTAATAGTATGTATTACATACTGTATTAAATATATCAAGATGGGCTAAAAATGGCACATTCCGAGAGGGGTGAAATTCGTAAAAATAGCAGGGTATAGTCAGTTTTCGGACCGGTTATTCAAAAATAGCCAGCGTTTACGAAGTCAATGAAAAATAGCCACTATTTTGCTGCAACAGAGACCGGTCCAGCATAATATACTGGAGTTCGGTGCACCTGTGTATGAACTCCAGCATATTATGCTGGACCGGTATACTTTGCTGACTCCAGTATAATATACTGGAGACTGGAGCACCGGTGCTCCAAACTCCAGTATATTATACTGGACAATTATACTTGCTGGAACTCCAGTATATTATGCTGGAGTTCTAGTGTACTTATGCTGGAACTCCATCATATTATGCTGGAGTTCCAGCATACTTATCCTGGAACTCCAGTATAATATGCTGGAGTTCAAGCATACTTATGTTGGAACTCCAGTATAATATGATGAGTTCAAGCATACTTATGCTGGAACTCCAGTATAATATACTGGCGTATTTTTCGGGTTTTGAACAGCGTTTTCGCTCAGATTTATCTTTACATGAAAAGTGGCTAAATTTCGATTACTTTTGAAACTGAGCTATTTTTTAACGACCAATTGTAAATCTGGCTATTTTTGAATTTCTCCCGTGAAATTCAAAAAAAGTCAAATTTATAAGTGGTAATTGAAAAAAGCCATAATTTCAAAAGTAATCGAAATTTAACAATTTTTCATGTAAAGATATATATGAACGAAAACATTATTCAAAATTCGAAAAATATTTCAGCATGATATACTGGAGTTCCAGCATAATATATTGGTCCATCATAATATGTTGGACGTTCATACACAGATGCTCCAATCTCCAGTATATAATGCTAGAACTTTCCGTGTGCTGGAGTTCCAACATAATATGCTGGAAGTTCATACACAGGTGCACTAATCTCCAATATATTATGCTGGAACTTTCCGTGATGCAGCAAAATAGTGACTATTTTTCAATGACCTTGCAAATGCTGATTATTTTTGTAACACTCCCCAAATCTATAAAAGTATACTTAAATAATTGGATATACAATTAGAGAATATTAATAATTTTAATATTATTAATTATTAAAAGTGAGTATCATTAATTATTAGTTAAATGAAAAAAAGGCAATAAAACAAAAAATTGGGAGGGGGGGTGTGACAAGCCTAAAAGCCCGTAAAGGGCTGTTGAAACGCAAAAAAAAAAAAATTAAAATCCTTATAATGAAAACAGAAAAGCATTCTATTCATTCTCACAAACAGAGAACCACGAAACAGGGGCGGCTTACTCACGTAGGCAACAAAAATTTTACGGTTCTTTACAAATCACTAGTTATTGAACCCAGGTATATAAAATTCCATATTATCAATTTTCCTACGGTAGTAGTAGGTAAGAATTGAATAGTTAATTCCCTTCTTCTTCTGTATCAACAGTAAGTTAAATGTTTGGGTGTGAAACGTTTAAGTTAATTAAAATACATTGGTTGTTATAGAATCGATTGTTTGATGGGTATAAATTGGACCAGAGCCTATGTATTGGCTTGAGGAGTTTTGAGGTGAGTAGATATAACCCTTTACTAAAGTGGTTTAACTCACAAAAGCACACATACAAGGTATTTATAAATTGCTTAAAAGAGTTAATATATACTTAATTGGAGCAAGTGAGTACCTATTAACTTAGAATTGTTCTGGCTAAAGTTTAGATGATTTATTATGATATAGGTGCATAGATTTTCAAATTTTTGTGTTATCCTTATATGCCATTTTCATGTTGAAAATTCATGAAGAAGCAAGAATCTTTAGAAATACTTTTGAATGTTTATTTTATTCTTATACCATGCTTTACATTTAAGGATACCAGTATGAGTATGTATAGGATGTTCCAGAAAAGATTTAGACTTGAAAAGGGGTCATCGTCCAGCCCGAGGGTCCTGACTAGGGGTGGCAAAATACAGTTAACCACCCATATTATCCACTAAAAAATGGGTTAGATAATGAACTTTTTAAAAATGGATCAAATATGGATAACAACCATATTATCCATTTAGAAAATGGATAACCAATGAGTAACCAATGAATTACCAATGAGTCTAACTTTTACATTTATAAAGCCTCAAATTGGGGTTCCTCAAGTTAGGGAGACTAAGAATTCTCCCAAAAGTGATCATATGCAAGAATTCATGGATAAGTAATATGGTTACCCATATTATCTGCCGGTTAACCCGTTTTTTATCCGTATTAAATATGGGTTGGGTCAGATAATTTAGTCGCTTTTTCATTACCCGTTTTCGACCCGAACCACATCCGACCCGACCCGCCCGCTTGCCACTCCTAGTCCTGACCAAGGCGTTGACTTCCTGAAACTACTTGTGCTAAAGTAAGGAGCACACGAATCGAGGGTCTTGTTGCTGAGAATTTACTTAGTCAGGCTAAGGTATGATACATGAGCGTTGAGAACCATGAAGCGAGTGGCACCTCGTGAATTGGGCCTATTCGATCAGGTGGGGATCGAACCTGTGCCGATCACACGGTGACTAAGACAGAAATAAGTCAGGATAGTTGGGACTCCCGAAGTATAAAGCGAAGTATTTTTTTATAAGAAAGAAAAAGAAAAGAATTTCTTTTAGAATATTCATAAACTGCTATTATGCAATTATTTTAGAATTGTTATTAGAAGCTTTATATTTTCCATGCATTTAGAATCTTTGCTCATAATGTATATTTTATTAAAGTTTCGTCCCCTGTCGTGGAGACTCACTGAGTACGATGGATGATAGTGACGTTCTCTTTTGGGAACCTACGTTGGTCTGCGGTACAACGTAGGAACCGATTTTGCAGGCTAGCAAGCTACAGGTTAGGATTTCCCCGTCTTGCACTACTATTGGTGAGCTCCGCTTTTGTTCGTGGAGTATTCCGTTGAGTCATCTTTATTTAGTTATTTCTTTGTTTACTTGGAGAACTAGCCAGAAAATCTCATGTCCTGAGCAGTGCGTCAGTTTATCAGTAGAGGCTTTATAGACACAGTCGTTGGGTTAAAATTCAGATGTTTTTTATAATAACTTAGCAGTATTTCAGTGGTTACTACGAATAAAGTTTTGGAGTTGGTTTATTTTAGATATTTAAATTAATTAAAAGTATTTGGTTAAAGCATTGCCTTGTTGCATATAAAGTTTGTAGTTATAATAAATTTGATAAGCGCAGATGATTTGCTCGGTCAAGTTTAGTGACCGGGTGCTTTTAATGACTTTAAAAACATTGACTATTTTTCGATTAGCAGTCCGAAAACTGGCTAGCCCGTGCTATTTTCGCACCTGATGTCAATCAAGGCCTTGATTTGGAGAGTAACATTTTCACACCTTCCGATATAGAAAAATGGCACTTTATCCGTTATAGAAATTTTAACTCTTTAAAATTTAGGTTTGATTAAGTTGTAGAAATTTTTCCTCTTTAAGCAATTAGGTTTTAGAACTACTATTTCAAATGCATCTAATACTTCTCGTGTCGAAATGACAATTAGAGCGGTCCAAACTTCATTTTTAAGGACTTTTAATAATTATTTTGGTCATAAAAAATAAACAAATTCGCACCAACAATTATTTCCAATTTAAATTACAAATCCTCATCATCAACCTTGTCTTCAGCACTTTGAAAACAAAACCACATCTTGGTTTTACAAAACTCCATGAAAAAGTACCAACCAATGGCAAAAACAGTGAGCAATGCACTGACTATATACACAGTCCTATGAGCAACAACCATAACATAAACCAGAAAACAAGAAGGAACAAAACACATAACCAATAGTCCTCGCATTGACAGTGGCACTTGATATGGTCTCTTAGCATTAGGCATTTTCCTTCTCAACCACAAAAACGACGCGAATTCAAGCAACATCCCAAGACTATACAAGAAATTCACAGATGATATAATGTCTGCAAATGTCAAGTATGACACAACCAATGCTACTAATGTTGGTACACAAATTCCAATCCAAGGTGTGTTGAACCATTCTGATCTTACACCGAAAACTCGAGGCAACAACCCCATTTCAGCCATTCCAAGAATTTGGTAAGCACAACTACTCAATTGAGCCTCATATAAACCAATCACTGACAACACAATTCCAAGTTCCATCCAATATTTCAACCAATTTCCAGCAATCATAGCAGCCAAATCAGCAAAATAGCCATCAGTCCATTTACCTTGTTCCAATGGGACAGCACCAGTAGTGCCCAAAAGGGGTAACACATAACTAAAACATGTAACAATTCCAGCTGAAAAAAGTGCCTTAGGAAATGTTTTTTGAGGTTGTTCAACTTCACCAGCTAAAGTACTAGCATTATCCCAAAAATTCAAGTTCCAAAAAAGGGTATTAAAGAACAAGTTCCAATCTTTTTTAACACCCTCTTGACCTAAACTTAACCATCTACTAGGATCAATCTTGGGAATTGAAAATAAGGTAATTAACCAAAATGGACAAAGGGAAAGTACACCTAATACAACAGCAGTGTAACCAACTATAGACAAACCTAAATAATTCAAGAATGACAAGAACATAGTAATCAAGAAAATAGCAATATACCTAGGAAAACCAGAAGAAAGAATAGGAAAAACCAACTTAATATAATCTAAGCAAAGAACAGGATAAGAAGCTAAGTTACAAACAGCACTAAGTAATTTCCAAGAGCCCATTAAAGAACCCCAAAATGGGCCAAAAGCTTTATCAGCCCAAATAACAAATCCACCATTACCTGGAAAAGTAGTGGCAAGTTCAGCTGTAACAAGAGCTTCAGGTACACTCCAAATAAATGGGAAGATTAAAAATCCAAGAATTGCTAGTAAAGGACCAGCTGCACCAATTGCTGCTTCTGCACCATAAGGACCACCAGAAACCTCAAAAAAGATTATGAAAATAAGTGGGATTAAAGCTAATTTCTTGGATTTTTTTGTGGGGGTGGGGTTTTGGGGGGTGTTGGGTTGTTCTTCATCTTCAAGAAGGGGTTGAGGTGAAGAAGAGATTTGAGGAGCAGTCATTCTGAGTTGTTGCAATGGAAGAGAGAATTTTTGCCTTTTTTTCTTTCCAAAGATGGGATTTTGAAGGTTGTACAGTAAAGATTTGGTGGAAGAGAAGATCTTTTATATCTAGATTTAGATGCAATTTGAGTACTATATTATTGTGGGGTCTAATTTTGACATTTTCATTTGTTATATGGATAGTGATCCTAAAACTTCTCATGTTAGGTGTCTGTTCTCTTTTTTTTGTTAAATAGTAAGAAAATATTTACAATATTTATGTAAATGTGAATAAAGGGATCTTTATACAAATAGCCGGTGATATTCATTGTTTGCTTTTTCTAATTATATACATAAATTATACATTAATTATATATAATTATACACATAAATATATAAATTATGCATATTTTATTCCTGAACCGACTATGTTTAGTTTAAGTAGTTGGGTGGGCGGCTATATGAGTTAATACTTAGATAATAGATAATTAATTACTCCCTCTATCTCATATTAACAGTCTTGTTACTAAAAATAGTTACCTCAAATTATTTGTTATTTTAGAAGTTCAAGACAAAACTGATTAATTTTTTTTCCTTTTTTTACCCTTAGTAATAATTATTCTTTAAAATGGAGATAACACACAAATAGCATAAATATTCAATGAACAAAAATTATATCTTATGACATAAATAAGGGTAGAATAGTCCAATCTCTTTTCTAATTAATATTTTTTTTAAAACGTGTAAAAAAGAAGCACGACACATAATATGAGACGGAGGGAGTAATATTTTGATCCACCCTTGGTTGAAAGTAAATTTGAGATTTACATAGGTGAATGTAGGGATAATTGATATCTTACTTGAGATAAAATACATGCCGTTTTACTAAAGTTTATGCAAATAAAAAAATTACCTAATGTCTTTTGTTTCTGCTAAGATATAAATTATAGTTGATTGTATTTTATTTACCTACTTTATTAATCACTAGATTACAACCAAAGAAAAAAGTACTTAATAGTTATAATTAAACCGACATCATATCAATTTTAGATCTTAATCTCACTAAAATACCTTCTTTCTTCTTGTTTCACCCTTCGATTTTTCATGGAACCACCTAGTGGTAGGGGTGGGCATCGGTCGGTTCGATTCGGTTATGAATATTATCGGTTTTGCCTATCGGTTATCGGTTTACAAATATCATAACCCGATAACCAAACCGATAAGATATTGGTTATTGGTTATCGATCATTATCGGTTCGGTTATCGGTTTACCCGATAAGATAAAACAACTAAAACAGTTTTGCAATGTATAAAACTGTTTCGCAATATATAAGACAGTTTCGGTATAAAACTGTTTTGCTAAAATAGTTTTATAAGATTTGCAATGTATAAAACAATTTCGGTAAAATCAGTGTTCTTAAGATCTTCTTTGTTCAAACAACTAGCATTAACTCTTTGTACATTGATATCTACTTTTTTACTCTAGTACAGAATTATGTATATAGATTAAAATGTTTATTAGTTATGAAATACAAATTTTATAACAACTGACACAAGATAACTTTGTAACAACTCAACAATTTAAAGCACACGACGAATCTCACTTCAACTTTCAAACAAACTAAGAAAATCCAGAGCCAGAATGCTTTCAAACAAACTAAGAAAAAGAATGAAGATGAAGCAACTAAAAACTTACACGAAGAATCAAGATGAAGATGAAGAATGCAACTGAAGAGTGAAGTGAAGATGCAACTGAAGAATCTAATGGATCTGAGAAATGAAGTGAAGATGTGACTGAAGAGTGAAAGAAAGAAACTGAGAAATGCGACTGACGCCGGCCTGAGTCTTGACGGGCTGACTGGTGAGGGTGTGAGGCGGAGAAACTAAGAAAGAATTAGGGAAATCAAAGAGTGAACTATGAATTATGAAACCTAGTATGTATATACTTAAGGGTAAACTAGTAAATTAGTTAATCCTTATTGGATTATCGGTTTTACTCAATAACAGAATTGCCAAACCGAGCCCGAACCGATAACCCAATAAAAAACAATTTAACCCATTACCGAACCGTTAACCTAATAACCCAATACCGATAACCCAATAAATAATTAACGGCTCGGGTTATCGGTTTTACTCGATATATGCCCACCCCTACCTAGCGGTGACAAAATGGTTTAAAAAAAAATAGCTATCCACTCGTATTATCCATTAAAAATGGGTTAGATAATGAATATTTTAAAACAAATCAAATATGGATAAGAACCATATTATCCACTTAGAAAATTGATAACCAATGGATAGTTCTTCAAGTTTATGAGACTAAAAATTCTCCCAAAGTGATTATATTCAAGAAGTCATGGATAATATGAATCCATATTATCCGCTGGTTAACCTGTTTTTTATCCGTATTAAATATGTATTGGATCAGATAATTTATCCATTTTTTGCATTATCCGTTTTGACCCCGCTCAAAGCTGATCTGACCCACCCGTTTACCACCACTAGAATCACCTCATTCTCCTCCCCTCCCTCAACCCCAAAAAGAAAATCGATAAGGGAAAAATAAAAAAATGTTATAAAATAAAAGCAATGCAGTAAAATGTAAATAAGAAGAGATAGAAAGAAGGGAGAAGTATTTTCTTCTTTCACTTTGGTGTATCTTTCCATTGCAATTACATGGCCTTTTATAGGCATAAAAAGTAAAGATGATGGACATAAAGTAGGAGATTTAATCTTTAAGTTATTCACAACATGGGCATCAAGTGTAGCATCCAATGTACAAACTATTCATAACACTCCCCCTTGGATGTCCATGTAAGATAATGTGCCTTATTAAGAACTTACAAAAAAAAAATATTGGTATGTACATAGTTATTTATTATATGCATTGATTGATGTCTCATTAAAAACCTTATCAGGAAAACCCAGTGGGACAAAACCTTGGTTAATGAAAAGATTGCAGCGTGTAGTTACTCCCCCTGATGAAAAATCACTTAATGTCTCGAATACGATGCATTCCAATCTTATATATCAGCTTTTCAAATATTGAGGTTGGTAATGTCTTAGTGAACAGATCAGCTAAATTATCACTTGAACGAACTTGTTGTACATCTATTTTACCATTCTTCTGAAGATCATGAGTGAAAAAAAAAATTCGGTGAAATGTGTTTTGTTCTATCTCCTATGATATATCCTCCTTTCAATTGAGCTATGCATGCAGCATTGTCTTCATACAATATTGTTAGAATATTCTCTTTCGAAGAAAGACCACATATTTGCTGAATGTGTTGAGTTATAGATCTCAACCAAATGCATTCTCGACTTGCTTCGTGAATGGCTATTATCTCTGCATGATTTGAAGAAGTAGCAACCATAGTTTGTTTTGTCGAACGCCATGATATGGTTGTACCTCCACTTGTAAATAAATAGCTTGTTTGAGATCGACCTTTGTGTGGATCAGACAAATATCCTGCATCTGCATAACCAATCAATGATGTCTTGGATTCATTTGAATAAAATAAACCCATATCAATGGTCCCTTGGAGGTATCTGAATATATATATTTAATACCATTCCAGTGTCTTTGTGTTGACGAAGAACTAAATCTTGCCAATAAGCTTACTGAGAAAGCTATATCTGGTTGGGAATTATTGGCAAGATACATTAATGCCCCAATTGCACTAAGATATGGTACTTTGGCACCAAGAAGCTCTTCATCATTTTCATGAGGTCGGAATGGATCTTTCTTTATATCAAGTGATCTCACAACCATCAGGGTACTCAATGGATGTGCTTTATCCATATAGAATCGCTTTAAAATCTTTTCGGTGTATGTTGATTGATGGACAAATATTCTATCTTTCATATACTCAATTTGTAGACCAAGACAAAATTTTGTCTTTCCAAGATATTTCATTTCAAATTCTTTCTTCAAACAGTCTACTGTTTTTGGAAGCTCCCCATGAGTTCCAATGATATCTAAATCATCAACATATACAACGATTATAACAAATTCAGATCCAGACCTTTTTATAAAGACACAAGGACAAATTGGATCATTTTTGTACCCTTCTTTCAACAGGTATTCACTCAGGCGATTGTACCACATACAACCTGATTGTTTCAATCAGTATAAAGATTTCTAAAACTTTATTAAACAAGTTTCTCGAAAACTTTTATATGCTTCTGGCACTTTAAATCCCTCAGGTACTTGCATAAAAATTTCGTTGTCTAATGATCCATACAAAATAGGCTGTAACAACATCCATTAGGTGCATATCAAGTTTTTCTTGCACTGCCATATTTATGAGATACCTGAAGGTGATAGAATCCACTACAAGAGAATATGTTTCCATATAATCAATTCCAGGCCTTTGAGAAACCATTGTGCCACAAGTCGCGCTTTATATCTAACGACTTCATTTTTATCATTTCGTTTTCGCACAAAAACCCATTTATACCCTACTGGCTTTATGCCTTCAGGTGTTCGAACTATGGGTCCGAAAACTTCACGTTTTCCAAGTGAAGTTAACTCTGCCTGGATAGCGTCTTTCCATTTTGGCCAATCATTTCTCTGTCTACATTCATTGACAGATTTTGGTTCAAGATTCTCATCTTGTTGCATTATTTCAACAGCAACATTATAAGCAAAAATGTTATCGATAACAGTATTATTTCGGTTCCATCTTTTCCCGATTGAGATGTAACTTATTGATATCTCTTCATTCTCATTATTTTCAGGTACCTAGACCTCCCCTAAGGTCTTATCATTTGTTATGTCTTGGGGCTCTTCTTGAGCCACTACCTCTGTGTTATGTTCACTTTGATCACTTGCTCCTTTTCTTCTTCGGGAATTTTTATCTTTAGAACCAATTGGTCTACCACGTTTCAAGTATGGCTTAGACTCATTTGCTTTAATTAATTGTCCTGCCGAGATATCAACTCGAATTGGAGCATTAGCAGCTGCAATATGTGACTTAGTCACCCTTGGTAGGTTAGTGAATGCATCTGGCAATTGATTTGCAATATTTTGTAAATAAATAATCTTTTGAACCTCTTGTTCATATTGATTTGTTTGAGGATCTAAATGAGACAGTGATAATTCATTCCAATCTATCTTCTTTTTCAGCTGCTTATTTTCTCCCTAATGTTGGATATACTGATTCATCAAAATGGCAATCAGAAAATCTTGCCGTAAATAAATCTCCAGTCATCGGCTCTAGATATTTTATAATAGAAGGAGATTCAAATCCAACATATATCCTCAACCTTCTTTGAGGACCCATCTTTGTGCGTTGTGATGGAGCAATTGGAACATATATCGCACAACCAAAGATCCTAAGATGGGAAATATTTGGCTCCTGGCCAAAAGCCAATTGCAATGGGGAAACTTTATGATAACTTGTGGGCCTTATCCGCACAAGTGTTGTTGCGTGCAAAATAGCATGACCCCATACTGAAATGGGAAGTCTTGTTCTCATAAGCATTGGTCTAGCAATTAATTGGAGGTGTTTGATCAATGATTCTGCTAGACCATTTTGTGTATGAACATGAGCAACTGGATGCTCAATTGTTATCCCAATTAAAATACAATAATTATTAAAGGTTTAGGATGTAAACTCACCAGCATTATCAAGACGAATTGTCTTAATTGCATAATCTGGAAATTGTGCTCTTAGCTTTATTATTTGAGCCAAAATCTTGCAAATGCCATATTGTGAGTTGATAGTAAGCACACCTGTGATCATCTTGTAGATGCATCTACCAAAACCATATAATATTTGAATGGTCCACATGGAGGGTGAATGAGCCCACATATATCACCCTGTACGTTCCAGAAATGCAGGGGATTTCATCCTAACTTTAATAGTTGATGGTCTAATAATTAATTTTCCTTGAGAACATGCAGCACAAGAGAATTCCTTAAATTGAAGAATCTTCTAATTCTTCATTGCATGTCCATGTAAATTCTCAATTATTTTACGCATCATATTAGAACCAGGATGGCTCAACCGGTCATGCCAAATAATAAAATTATCTTGATTAGTAAACTTCTCGTTTACTACGGTATGTGTTTCAATCCTGCTAATACTTGTGTAGTATAAGCCGGAGGAAAGAACAGGTAACATTTCAAGCACATATTTCTTACCGGACATTATTGTAGTAATATAAAGATATTCAATCTTTTCATCATTTGTAGTCTCAATATGATAGCCACTTTGGCGAATATCTTTGAAACTTAATAAGTTTCTTTGAGATTTACTACAATATAGTGCTTCATCAATAGCCAAATTTGTTCCTCCTGGTAGTAATAAATTGGCTCTTCCAGAACCTTCAATTAATCTTGTACTACCGAATATTATATTAACATTCGCTTCTTTCATTACCAAATAAGAGAAATATCTCTTATCTTTTAAAATAGTGTGTGTTGTAGCACTATCCAGAAGACATATATCATCTTTATTAATCTTGAGTCCAATTGAAGATCGGGGAATTTTCATATTCTTCATAAAAAAAAGACAAATAATACATCATAAGAAATATGAAAGACAAGCAGAAAAAAACATTAAGAAATACATTAAGAATGTAGAAACTAGCAACACGTGATGCATTAGGAAAATACACTCAAGAAAAATAAACTAGTTGCAAACATAAAAATAACAACTTTTATAGTTTCATTCCCCAGTAAGATGATTAGTTCTTCAGTCAATATCCTCAAAGAAGTCTCCAGCTTCTAAATGAGTAATATTTGTTAGGCCTTCAAAATCATCATCTTTATATGCAAGATGTGCCTTAGAATCATATTTGTTTGAGGGACCTACTTCATCATCATTATTTTGAAAGGTCAAATGTGCCTCCACATTATTTTCTTTTTTCCTGAGGGAGGCTTGATAAAGTTTGACAAAATGTTCTGGCGTACGACAAATGCGTGCCCAATGACCTCTCATACCACATCGGTGACACATACTAGTTTTACCTTTTGAATGATTAATTTGAGAACCCTTATTGTTCTCCAATTTATTTCCACCATAATGACGATAATTGTTTCGCCCCCTGCCACGTCCACGTTTATGACCATGTCCACAACCACAACAATTATTTTGTTTTCTTTCAAACATATCATATGCTGCTACAACATTCACTTCTGGAAATGGAGCTGACCCAGTGTGACGGACTTCATGATTTTTCATTAATAGAGTATTATTCTGCTCTGCCACAAGTAGGCATGTGATTAACTCAGAATATTTCTTAAAACCTTTTTCACGATATTGTTGTTGTAGCACCACATTTGAAGTGTGAAAAGTAGAAAATATTTTTTCCAATAAGTCCTCATCTGTGATAGTGTCTCCACATAATTTTAATAGAGAACTTACTTTAAAGATAGCAGAATTATACTCACTTACGATTTTAAAGTCTTGCAATCTTAAATGTATCCACTCATACCGAGCTTTCGATAATACCGTAAGTTTTAGGTGGTCATACCGATCCTTCAAATTAATCCATAATTCGAGTGGATCTTTTACGGTTAAATATTTAGTTTTTAACCCTTCATATAGATGATGACGAAGGAAAATCATGGCCTTCACTTTATCCTGATTTGGTGCTTCATTTCCTTGTATAATAGTATTTCCAAGACCTTTAGCGTCAAGGTGATTTCAGCATCAAGGACCCATGATAAATAGTTCCTCCCGGTGATGTCAAGTGCCACAAATTCAAGTTTTGATAAATTTGACATAGTGAAAACTATCATAAAAGATGAATAAGTTAGAGAAATAATTATAATAATAAACAATTAATGAAAACAAAACGATTAAGGTAAAAGAAATAAAAATAGAGCTATATCATGTTAACAATCTACTATTTCATTTTATTCTTGCCATAAAGTAGAAATTACATACTTGTTTCATTTCACTTTATATTATTGATATATATGTGTTAATAAAATCGAACGTGACTAACATTATTTATATGTTCCAATAAATATAAAGTAATTAAACTATAAAATTATTGCTTGTCAATTTATTTCTCACAGTTCTTCAAAATGCCTTAAAGATATGTTTTGATCTAGGGAGTCCATGAATATTATAAGTATGACATTAGTGCATAGCTAGTTTGATGACTTTGAGGTCCTCTAAGAGTTGAGCACGGAAGGAAATAGTTATTTTATCACTGCAATGTACTTAAACTATTTAAGATGCCCAAGCGCACAAGTAATCTGCAAACAGTGAGCATATGATATGTACTGCCATAAATAAAATGATTATAATGATACATACCTTAATAAAATATGGCTCAACTTAGCGGGAGTTAAGAATAAAATTAGAGCTTCGTGCTGATAACGTGTTATAAAATAAAAGCAATGCAGTAAAATGTAAATAAGAAGAGATAGAAAGAAGGGAGAAGTGTTTTCTTCTTTCACTTTGGTGTATCTTTCCATTGCAATTACATGACCTTTTATAAGCATAAAAAGTAAAGATGATGGACATAAAGTAAGAGATTTAATATTTAAGTTATTCACAACATGGACATCAAATGTACAAACTATTCGTAACAAAAAAAAACTTATTAAAAACAATTATAGTACTCCTAAATGAACCCCCCACCCCCACCCCCAAACCAAAAAAGAAAAAAAGAAAAAAAAACATAAAAAAGGTGCAGGGATGAAAATGTAATTTTACATGAACACATCATTACTTCTCTAGCTGTTAGGTTAGTGGACCAAACTAAACGCAGAACAAAGCTAAACTAACTTCCAACAGTTGAACACTGTCAGATAAAAACATGTTATTGCAAGGTTGGGGCTTTCCATCTGCTTCTTTAAAATTCTGCAGAAGACGTAACACTTCAATTTACAACAATCCAACAACTAAAATCCTCATATATTCTTGTCCTAGAAAACATGGTAGATGTTTTTCTTCATCTTCTTTGAACTATAAATCTTTGCCTAAGTTGGTTTGTCTTCATGGAATTGGAATAGAAGACATTACTGATGTCATCCATAACAAGGTTAGTTCACCCCAAAATTCATAGCATAGTTTGATATATGTAAAAAGTTACCTTTTTTGTTCCCCATAATTCTTGATTTTTGCTTTTTGTTAGTTCTTTAGTGTAAAGTTTGAATCTTTATGTTTCAATTAGGCTGCAGTTCTGGTGGATTGTCATTGTATATGGTGATAGTTGGAGGGTCAATTTCAGAAAGATGATGAAATTAGTTGTATTATATGTTATATTTATGTATAATTGGATTACAATTGTTTACCAAAGAAAAAAATTAGGGATTCTAAATGGTTGTATATCATGTATTTATTAGGCTCCAAATTGGTTGGACTTCCTTTAGGTATGGTGAAAGATGTGCCATTTTGGTTCTTATTGAAGCCATTTGACCACCAAAGGATCGGGTGCAGCGGATAGGGCTGCTCCTCCCTTAACCAGAGGTCTCGGGTTCGAGCCCTGGGTACGGAAAAATCCTTGGGAGGGAGCGCTTCCCCCGAATGGAGCCCTACCCTGCGCGAATCCGGATATAGTCGGGCTCCAACGTGGGTACCGAACACCGGGTGGGAAACCAAAAAAAAAGGAAAAAAGAAGCCTTTTGGCTAATTACACTATGTTTATGTATGCTATGAAGGTCAATTGTGAAGAGATGATTAAATGCAGAGATAACTAGAGATAAGCATATACTAACAATTGTGCAAGATGTGCTTTTAGTCTTTGTTTTTGAATAATTAAGTTATACTGCTAACAAAAAGAGATTAACTTGTAGAAAAGGAGTATACAAAAGATCCTTATAGGTTCCCTATCTATGAAGCGGGTTATACTTTAAGTTGCTCAGACTCGGGTGCGGGTATCCGATAGGGGCACGGATCCGAGTGTCGGATTCGACAAAATCTAAATTTTAAGATTCGGGGGTACGGATCCAGGTATGGATAATGGTGTAGGGATTCAGCTAAGAAAATTCAAAATTATAAAAAATAGAGCTATAAAGAAAAAAAGAAAGTCATTCAAAGCCTTCCACCAACTCTCCATCTATAGCGCTGCTACTATCTACCACTCAGGACACGACCCCTTTCTTGGTTTTTTCTGAAATACAAAGCAGCAAATATGAGACAAAAGTACTACAATATTGAAGGTATGCCATTTTCCATGTCCTACATTTGATTTATTTTTACTTTTTAGAAAAATCAAAATCTGAATTTCCCCCCAAATTTGTCGATGGACTCAGGTCAAAGTATCTGAAGTTAGTTAACTGAATCTGGGACGTATCCTGCACCCGCACCCGTTCCGTGTCAAAACGGGTGCGACACCAAAAATGAAGAGTCCGCGCAACTTAGGTTACAGTATAACCAGATCATTAAATATTGGCTTTCACTTAAATTTGGTGCAAGTTTTAGGCCGCTCACTTAAGGCGCTAATTGGATTACAATAAAACCGAACACAACAGACATTATCATAGAGGCTGTTGTATGCGGAAGGAAAAAAGAAGAAAGAAATGAACATCCCAATTTGCTCAAGATGAAGTAGATCCAGTGCTGATGATTAAAGGTTGGAAAACCAAGAAGAATGTAGGTTTTGCCAAGTAATTATTTTGGAAATAAGTTAAATCATCAATTTTCAAGTCAGCATTTGGAAAAGGAGACTAGAGTGTTCATATATGAAGCAGAAACTACAAACTCATGAAAGTAGGCCAAAATCTTCTTTATGTCAGAACAGACCGTGCATGTGGCTTATAACCTGACAGGAGTCTCCCTTGAGCATATTGGCGACGCGATTACATTAGATGTCGAGCTGGAGCGCTCCCATGTCTCTCTTTACGATTGTTGTGTTAAGAGTCACGGATGGCTCTACTTATTTGGTACACAGTTTCATAATATAGTTTGGGGTCATTAAGGTGGATATTTCTTCGTTAAATAAGTAAGCTATAGTTTGGCTTAAACCTGAAAATGTGGAAACTGTTTTAAGAATGTACAGATTCTGCTCTCATATTCTTATCAAATCCCAATGGAAAAATGTCTGATTAGGCACTTTAAGACGTGGAAGCAATGTTCTACTCAAAAAAGCCTCAATGTGGAAAGATTTGTTTCAGAAATCATAGTTTCATATGATAGTATGCCTATATATGTTATTAATTTGTTTATAGCGTTACCTACAGGTTTTGGTTGCAGCAGCTGTATCTGCAGCGGCTGGTCAGCTGATGAAGCCTTTTACTTCAACTCTATTTTATGGCAATCAGTTCAATATCAAGACAGCATTACAGGCTGGGGGTTTCCCTTCCACACACTCATCGGTAAGATTCTTATCCTTCTATGTTTTCGCACTCTTGTGTAACCTCCCCGTTCATTTACTAGATGTGCTTTCAAACCTGAAGTCTCCGCTAAAGTAGTCAATGCTTCAATCCTTAATTGGGCTATGATAAACTAATAGAAAAATGATTAACTATATACAAAAAAACCAGCTTTGTTGCCTTTTTTCATTTCTTCTCGTTTAATTTCATCTATTTCCAAATGACAGGCAGTAGTCGCCACAGCCACCGCCCTTGGCTTGGAAAGGTATTTTCCTCCTTTTCTATCTTTCCTCTCGAGGAAGTGTCACATGAATTAGAACTTGGGAGAAAATGTTGCAGTATAGCAATTTTTGTTTTCTTGACTATTTATCAGTGCTGTAACTGCAGGGGCTTTTCAGATTCGATTTTTGGTTTAGCAGTGGTGTATGCTGGCCTTGTGATGTATGATGCGCAGGTATGTCATGGAAACTTGAGTGTCCCTCTCTTTTTCCAGCTTCACTTCAAGAAAAAATTTCTTTCATACTTCGTACGTTGCTTGACTCACACCTATTGCAATATGAGAAAGTGCTAGATTTTAGTGCTACATATTTGATACTTTTATCGAAACAAGTTTGGAATTTGGAAACTATGAATCTGATCGGAGCTGGTGTCCTAAGGTTCTTTGTGGCATAACAAGTCTAAACACAATCCTTTGAAGTGTAAAATATAGCAGGAGACGGGTGATTTTTGTCGATATTCCTTCAAGAAGGCACTCGTCATTCTTTTCTTGGATAACTAAGAAGGAACTCTGCAATGACAACAAAACCAGAAATGATATTATCCTAGGAAGATAAATAGATGTGAACCATATATATTTCATATAAAGACTAATGTTATGTGAGTTGGGCTAAATTTCTAGTTGCGCTATTATATGGTTGAAAACATGCTTAAAATGTAATTTTTTCACCAACTGTGAAAGTAAAAGAACAATACTCAGTTGTTACGCGGCCACAACATGAAACTCTCTACTTGCTCTAAAAGGAAAAGATAAGCAATTTCTGCTGATACAGGAAGGGAAATTATATTCTATATTGTTTTTCGCCAATTATATTCTGGTCTGTCCCACCTTCAATATTTTGCTTCTGTAGGGAGTTCGAAGGGAAGTAGGCATTCATGCAAAAGCATTCAATAAAGCTTTGTTCAGAAATCAAATAAACTCAGTTCCATCTAATAACGAACTTGATGTTTTGACGGATTCTATACAAGAGAAATTATCCTCAGGTGCAGAGAGCCTTGATCCTCGATTATCAGAGGAATCAAGTCCTTTTCAACCAAGGTTGAAGAATGTTACTCTATTGCTTAAACCCGATGAAAGACGAGTCTCATCTACTTTTGCTCCATTGAAAGAACAAGTTGGTCATACAGAGGTTGAAGTCATAGCAGGTGCATTCTTGGGATTCTTTGTGAGTTTGGCGGTAAGTTTGACGTGACCCCTCAGTCGTTAGTGTTTACTTGGCATTATTTTTTGGCCAATGAGTTACCACAGTAAATCTGTATACGGCATATTTACAATGTAAAATGCAACTAAAATCCTTCTATATATCAAGAAAATTTCACTAGCTTGCCTTCACGCAGACCTGTTTGTGTACAATTCTTGAGTGAATCCGGTTTTCATAGCCTGGTGTCAATCTTGATATTAGCACTTGATCGACAGTCGAGATTTGCTTTGGTATAAAAATCACGGTCCGCATATGAATTTAAGCACGATCCGCCTACGAATTTTCGTTCTTTTTTGATTCATGGTTATGCTGGTGCTGTATCGGTTCTGTATAATTGTTTTAGTGATTCCAAATGTCTGATGTTATAAGGTGCTACTGCTGTTTTGACAATGGCATCTGAAAGACATAATTAAGTAACGTAAAATATAACCACTCTAACAGCTTAAAATTTTAGATAATGTGGTCACACGATTCAACATTGCTGTCGGAGCAAGTAGTGAGTTAAAGTTTCACTGCCAACCATTATCAAGAAAAGGTTTCTCGTGCTTGGCTCATGAAAACGGATTAGCCTCGCACGTCCAGGACCGTGCCCAAAGACAACTAAATAAGTAGGAGTTACTGTATTGGGAAAAATTAAGTTCATATATGGAATTTATTATAAGATGACACGTCATGACACGTGGACCAGACAAAAGAGGATAGGTGGCAAAGAATGATCAAAGAGGCACGAGCTTCAACAGGCACGGACAGATGTTTAGAAAGATAGACACTCGAACCTCTTTATGATTAAAGAGAATGAATCTGATAGTAAATGAGGTATAGATACGCATTATTGGGCATTAAATACGAAAAACGTTAAGGAATCTTTAGTGAATCAAATATGATTACCAATTGTAATGATTATATTAAAAACCATTAAATGTCATTAATTGCCAATAATGACTCTATTATGGTAGAAACAAAACGTATTACCTAGAAATAGCTATAAAAGGAGAAGACTGATCATTTGTAAGGACACGAAATACTATTGGAATACATCGAGTTCTTCTAAAATAAGCTTTGACCGAAATCTCAATATTTGCTTAAACAGTTACCCCCGAGCATTAAAACACTACTCAAACCCTAATATTAAGCTGCCATTTAGTCTATGGTTTAAGTTAGTTGTGAGTAGTGGTGTCAAAATAGTTAAAAGAAAACAGTTATCTACACATATTATCCATTAAAAATGGGTTGGATAATGAACTTTTTAAAAACGGATCACATATGGATAAGAACCATATTATCACCTTAAAAATGGATAACTAGTAGATAACTAATGACTTTAACTTTTACATTTGTAAAACTTCAAATTGGGGATTCTTCAAATTTTGGAGATTAGTGGAAGAATAGGAATTCTCCCAAATGTAATAATATTCAAGAAGTCATGGATAATATGAATATTATCTACTGGTAATTAGATTGTGAGTCAGGTCGGATAATTTATCTGTTTTTACATTACCCATTTTCGATCCGCTTAAATCTGATCCGACCCGTCCGTTTGTCACCCCTAATTGTGAGTAAAGGGGACTAATTTTGAGTAAGAACTCTTGCCCGATGAAGGCAGTTGCCTTTATAGTTTTCTTAGATGTATAGATAAAAGGGAAAAAGGCCATTATTACCCTAGTACTATTGTAAATAGTACACGTTTGTCCTCCGTTTCACTTTACGTCTAAAACCCATCCTACCGTTAACAAACTTGATGAAAATGCCCCTAACCCTAACGGATGGTCAATGTGGCAGCTGACCCACTCCATTTTTTCCATATCAGCTGTTAAGTCACTTATTTACTCAAGTAAAAAAAATTAAAATATATCCCCCCAACCTCATCCCCTTCGGGCTCCCTACTTCTTCTTCTACGAGTTCTTCATCTTTACTTCAGATTTTTCAATCCAAATTAGGCCAAGTTTTTCATCAAACTGACTCAAGTTGTAACCATAACTTCTCAATATTAATATTCTCAACAAATTCCAGCTAACACTTTGCTTAAACTTCAGCAAATTAGAATACCCATTTTATGTTCTTAAGTATTCTTACAAATCCTTCAATGGTGATTTTTTTTTTTTCAAATCTATAAACATCAGTGTTATTCTTCCCGTTTCAAGCTCCAATTTTTATTTATTTTTCTACTCGATTTCAGCAGAAAACAAGCAAGAATTTTAAATTTTTGTTGCTTAAATTTTAAAACCGCGTCTCGATCTTCTTAGTTAGTGATTCCATAAGTTCTTCTTTTTCAGACCGGAGTTCGTGTATTTGGATATCTTCTAATTTATTTTTAATTGAGTAAATAAGTGACTTGGCTGACATGGAAAAAATGGAGTGGGTCAGCTGCCACATTGGCCATCCGTTATGGCTAGGGGCATTTCCATCAAGTTTGTTAACGGTAGGGTGGGTTTTGGACGTAAAGTGAAACAGATGACAAACGTGTACTATTTACAAAAGTACAGAGGTAATAATGGCCTTTTTCCCTAGATAAAAAAGAAAGTTAATAGTGCTTTCCCCCCGAATGGAGCCCTATACGGTGAGAATCCGGATATAGTCGGGCTCTAATACGGGTACCGGACACCGGGTGAGAAATAAAAAAAAAAAACTGTCCCTACTTTAGTGGTTATCGAGTAAGAATGTGAACAAAATCAGATATGTTCACAACTAAAAGTTGTAAATGATTAAAGAATATTATCAGTTCTGAAGTTGGACTTTGAAATGCATGTCGATATCAGAGGATCAAATTTTTCCTCTTTCGTTGGACTTTTCAATTGTTTGTTTCTCTGTTAATTTGTTCACCATATCATTTACTCCATTAGTCATGTGAAACATAGCTGATTATTATTTAAAATAAATAAATAACATAGTGTTCCTTTTCTATGTTTTTTTTTTGGTCATTAGTGAAATAGTCACTTTGAATTCACTTTAATGGAAAAGAAGATGATATTGACTGCATCCCATTTTCTCCTTTAATAATTAAAATGATCCTAAAAGTATCACATGAAAAATGCTATTATCATTACACTAAGGATTTCTTATGAAGTTAAGTTGGGTGAATATAGGAGGAAAAGACCGTAGAACAGGGACGGAGCCAGGATTTGAAGTTTATGATTTCTGAATTTGCCATCGAACTCATAGCTCGTTTAGCTATTGCGTTCGCAATTAAATATTTATACATGTTTAATGAATTTTGTAATATAAAACAGGGTCTAAACAAAAATTACTGGGTTTGTGCGAACACGTAACCGATACACTACCTCCGCCCCTACTTTAGAAGAAAAAGACAAGAAAAGGTTGATAAAAGAACAAACTTAAAGGATCCCGAAATAGTGGACATTTCCTTTGATATATCTATCATCAAATGTCAAAATCACCTGAAAAATTAATAATATGCTAATTTTTTTACTAAAGAGATTCAAAATATAAAGAAGTAAACACATGAAGAAGTCAAAAAAATTCAAAGTATAATATATATGCATAAAAAAAAATTTGACCTATCTATGCAGTGTAATTTTCTGATAAATTTTGTCAATTGACTCCCTTTGAACAAAAGTAACTCTACCCAGGCAAATATTACGTGTATAAACACTAGACATAATCATTAATTCCTATTTAATGATTAGTCTTAACTAGTATTGCTCACAAGGTCGTTTTCGATGGACCCACCAAATTTCAGATCAATCAGAGTCCGTCAATTTTGAGCACTGATAGGATCCAAGTGACCGCGTATAGCACAAGTATATTTCATATGGTCGTGCATAATATTCTTATGACCCCGAAAAGCCAAAAAATAACATTAGTCAAGATGAGTATTGCTCGCAAGGTCGTAGCCGATGCTTTTACCAAGTTTTAGGTCAATGGGAGTCCGTCAACCAAATTCAGAAAAATTACCATGTAAATATATAAATACACAGAAAATGGAATCAGTCTTTTCCATTACGTTTCGTGTTAGCTTTTTCTACTCTATTTTCTTTGAATTCTTCCGCTATGCTCTGCATGTTACTTTTCTATCATGTTTCTCACGAGTTTCAGTTGCTGAGAGGAACATGGTAGAGGTTTCAGTTCTTTCTGAGACCTCTGAACCTATTTTTAATATCTGAAATAAGTTTCAAAACATTTGTTTTTCATATGATTCCAGCTCTTGCTAAACTCTTCTGCACTAGATCTTCTACTGATTTTACAATGACACCACAGTCTTTTTCATGCTTAACATGATCGTATGCTCCTTATATATGATGAGTTTCCCTCTAAAATGGTTTTTAAATTTGCAATTAGTTCAAATTTCCTTCTGAATATGGCTTGATTGATTTCTTTCCGTTGTTTGCTGATTTTCTCTGTGACTCGGCCTAAGTTAAAATCCTTCTTCATCTTTTCTGACTCGGTTCATTCATGCAAAATCTCAGACCCTTTTGATTTACTGCTTGTTAATTGATTTGCTTACCTTATTTGCATAAACCGTGTATTTTAAAACCCTGTCCTTAAATAACCTTTTATGTACCTGCCCCTAAGTGCATGCTTTGCACAAAGTGTTTATTCAATTTCTTTCCTTAAATGGTTTTTACCCGTTTTTAATAGGAATCCCTTAATTAAAGGGAGTCTTGTGTAATTGATTGACAATCAGTTCCTCAACTATTTTCTTACCTTATTTCTGCCTGATTTTACACTACATTAATTCTTGTTTCATGACCCCAAAATTCCAAAATACGATATTAGTCATGGTGAGTAATGCTCACAATACCGTTTTTATGGACCCACCAAATTTCAAGTCACTCGCAGTCAGCCAACTTTTTTAGCATAATAGGATTCAAGTTGCCGTACGTAGCACATGTAGGTTCCATGTGACAGTACATAGTATTCTTATAATCGCGAAACGTCAAAAGATAACGTTACGCATGGTGAGTATTGCTCACAAGGTCGTGTCCGATGGATCTACTAATTTTTAGCCCAATGAGAGTTCGTCAACCAAATTTAGGAAAATCATCATGTATATGTTTACGAGAAAATAAATATAATGATTAATTTTTGTTTCATGACCCCGAAGTACCAAATAACAATGTTAGTCAAGCGAGTATGCCGTTTCTGAAGGACCCATCAAATTTCAGGTCAATCAGACATCGTCAACTGATTGAGCAAGGCTATGTGGATGTGCATAGCATGAGTAAATTTCATATGGCCGTACATAGTATTCTTATGACCCCAAAATACCAAATAAATAAGTTAGTCATAGTGAGTATTGCTCACAAAGCCGTATCTGATAGATCCACTAATTTTTAGACCAATGGGAGCCCGTCAACCAAATTTAGAAAAATAATCATGTATATAAACACACGAAAAAGTTGATATAATTTTATTTTCTATTTTATGACCCCGAAACGTCAAAAAACAATATTAAGCATGGCGAGTATTAGTCACTAAGCCGTTTATGATGGACCCGACAAATTTCAAGAATCAGAGTCCATCAACTTTTTGAATATTGATCGGATTCAAATGGCCATGCATAGAACGGATAGGTTCCATGTGGCCGTACATAGTATTTTTATGACCTCAAAATGCCATAAAATATTATTAGTCATGGTAAGTATTGCTCTCAAAGTCGTTCCTGATGGTTCCACCAGTTTTTAAGCCAATTGGAGTTCATCAATCAAATTTAGGAAAATCATCATGTATATAAACACACGAAAAAATAGACATAATCATTAATCTTGTTCCATGCCCCGAAATATCAAAAAATAATATTATTCATGGTGAGTATTGCTCACAAGAAAATTTTCGATGGACCGAGTAAATTTCAGGTCAATTGGAGTCCATCAACTTTTTGAATACTAATAGGATCCAAGTGTTCGTGCATAGAACGGGTAGGTTCCATGTGGCCGTACATAGTATTCTTATGGCATCAAAATGCCAAAAATATTGCTAGTTATGGTAAGTATTGCTTTCAAAGACATTTCTAATGGTTCCTTCAGTTTTTAAGCCAATTAGAGTCCATAAACCAAATAAAGGAAAATCATCTTGTATATAAACACACGAAAAAATAGAAATAATCCTTAATTGTTGTCTCATGGCCCCAAAACGGGAAAAAATAATATTAGTCATGGCGAGTATTCGTTACAAGGCCGTTTTCAATGGACCTATAAAATTTCAGGTCAATAGACGTCCATCAACTCTTTGAGCACTGGTAGGATCCACGTGGTTGTGCATAGCACGATAAATTTCATATGACTATGCATAGTATTCTCATGATGCCCAAATGCCAAAAACAAATTTAGTCATAGTGAATTATTGCTGACAATACCATAGCTAATGGTTTCACCAATTTTTAGGCCAATCAGAATCCATCAACCAAATGAAGGAAAATCATCTTGTATATAAACACACAAGAATAGAAATAATCCTTAATTACTGTCTCATGGCCCCAAAACGGCAAAAAATAATGTTAGTCATGACGAGTATGACTCACAAGACTGTTTTCAATTGACCTACCAAATTTCAGGTCACTAGTAGGATCCAAGTGGTTGTGCATATCAGGTGTAAGTTCCATGTGGCCGTGCATAGTATATTTATGACCCCGAAACACCAAATAATGACCCTAGTCATGCTGAGTATTGCTCACAAAGCCGTATCAGGTGGATCCATCAATTTTTAGGTCAATTAGATTCCGTCAACTAAATTCTGAAAAATTACCGTGTATGAATACACACAAGAAAATGAACATAATGATTAATTCCTAGTTTATGACTCCGAAATGCCGAAAATGATGTTAGTCATAGAGAATATTAGTCACAAGACCGCTTTTGATGGACCCACCAAATTTCAGGTCAATCGGAATCTATTAACTTCTTGAGCAACAATGGTCGTGTATAGCATTAATAGGTTCCACGTGGTCGTGCATATTATTCTTATGATCTTGAGATGCCAAGAAACAATGTCAGTTATGGTGATTATTGCTCACAAGACTGTATCCGATGGTTTCATTAGTTTTTGGGCCAATCGGAGTTCGTCAATCAAATTTGAAAAAATCATCATTTATACAAATACACGAGAAAATAGACATAGTAATTAATTCCCATATCATGACCCAAAACACCAAAAATCGGTGTTAGTCATGGTGAGCATTTCTCACAAGGTCGTTTTCGGTAGAGCCACTTAATTTAAGATTAATTGGAGACCATCAACTTTTTGAGCACTGATAGGATCCAAGTGGTTGTGCATAACACGGGTAGGTTCCATGTGGCTATACATAGTATTTTGATGACCCTGAAATACCAAAATAATGTTAGTCATGGTGAGTATCTCTCACAACGTTGTATCCAATTGTTCTACTAATTTGTAGGCCAATCTAAGTCCATCAACTAAATTCTCATCATGTATATAAACACACGAAAAATGAACATAATTATCAATTCATGTTTTATGACCCTAAAATGCGAAAAAATAATGTTAGTCATGGCGAGTATTGATCATAAGATCTTTTTTATGGATCCATCAAATTTCAAGTCAATAAGTGGCTTAAGGCATAAGTTTGGGGGAGAGGGGAGGGGGGAGGGGAATTTTAAGAATCTAAAAGAGGTATCAAGGTACCAAAAAGAGAAAAGAAATGATCTTTATGAAAAGAGAAGGAGAGAAAAGAAAAGAACAAAAAAAAAAGCCAAAAACAAAATAAAAAGGGAGATTGATGAAATCAAAAAGAGACAACTATCTTTAGTATGAGCATCAAGGGAGAAAAAGAATGAAATGAACAATAAAGAGTGATGGCAAGTCTCTCTAGTCCCCTCCCCCACCCCCACCCCCACCCCCAAGAGAAAGAAATGCCTCTAAGGCTTGGTAAATATGAGCCAAAAAAATAAAAAGAGGGAGTGCTTAAGGAATGGTGTAACCACTTAACTCATATGATATCTTACCCTAATCCAAAAGCCTTCATTATAACCTGAAAGAAGTCCTACTTAATTTAGAACCGAGTAAGCTTACATTAGTGCAGATCTACATGAGGGGCAAGCCTATGGTACTTGAAACATTACTTGTGACATCCTTTTGTGAGAGAAGAGTGAATCCTTCATTGCTCTAGAAATTAAGTGTTAATTTTTGAAGTGAGCATGTCAAATGGAAAGTAAAGGAGGGTGAGTTTGGAGTCCACCATGATTTATATGATAGAATAAGAGTCCTTGATGAGTGAAGTCAATTCCTGAAGCTAACACGTCACATTAGAGTTATATGCACGTAACATAAGTTTTGTCACCTTGTTGAAAATGCATGAGTATCGTGGGTAATTGTTGCTCCTAACTGAATGTAAATAGCTTACAATTGACTCTTTGAAATGACCTTTCACTTTGAGGAGGTGAGAACTAATCTATTTGGTTGAGGACAAGCAAAGACTTAAGTTTGGGAGAGTTGATAAGTGTGGACTTTAACCACTTATTATTACCTTCTCGCTTTAGTTTTAGTCCGAGAGTATTGATTTTTATTCCCAAAACTAATGAAATCATATGAATTGCAGGCATGTTGGAGGACTGGATCTAAACAAGGAAATCTAACTAAAAACGGAGTATTCCAGCTCAAAAAGGCAAAAAGGAGAAATGCAGGCCAAAGTGCGGTCCTCGAAAGTAATTCTGTGGCCGCAGAAAAAAGTGTGGTCCGCAAAAATATACCTGCAACCGCAAAAGAACACCTGAAGCCTCAGAGTAATTTGAAGAAGCGCGGTCTGCACACCAAATTGTGTGGTCGCATGTCGCACTAACAAGATTTGAAAAGTTCAGAGAAAGTGCAAAAAAGATCAAGTGTGAAGCCTCGTCAAAATATGGTCCGCATAGGAAAAGTGCAGCCGTAGAAGCTGAAATGCAGCCACAGATGGAAATATGTGGGTGCAGAATTCCTCCCAACTGAAGAAGAGAAGAAAAGTGCGGACCGCACATGAAATTGTGCAGCCGCAGACCCTCCTGAATGGCATTTTTGTCAGAAAATTTCATGGCACTATAAATAGATGAAAAATACTTTTTTAGGGCAAGTTTTGTATTGTAAGCAGTTCTATCGGTTATATTTTAATATTTTGGGAAAGTAGTGACAATTATTAAAGAAAATCCATTAGTTTTATTATTTAATTATCATTTGTGGCTTTAATTACTTCTTCTACTTTGTTTTCTTCACTTTCTAACACGAGTAACTAGATTTTATCTAGGTTGTGACCCAACCCTAGTGTATAAATCTTATGGGTTATTGATTTTAATGCTTGTTTGTGATTGACTGTTTATTATTTAGCCTTGTTTATGTATTATTTATAAAATTAGTAGTTGCAAACATTGATTCATGTCTATTTGACTTAGTTCTTACTTGAGAAAGAGGGACTTTATCAAAGAAAACTTGGTTAACAAGGAATTGAGCTAATTGAGTTTTCGGCTAGTTTGATAAAAAGGTTTGAACTAGAGATAGGGAAAATCCGACTTGGACTCATATCAATTATTTGTATTGCTACCCAATTGGACGTGAGAAAGCCAATTTTAGCATAACTACTCCATGACCGAGAGGCATTGAGTGGGTAATCAAGAATTGAGAGTTATTATACATCACGATCAATAAAACAAACATTACCATAATTTACCCATTAGGTTTTCACCTAGGTAAAGGTTACATCCCTGTTTTTTTTCAATTGATTAAAAACACCAAAAATAATTGTTCTCTTTCTAGTCACTTGCAATTAGTTTAAATCCCTTAGTTTTAATTTGGAAAACAAACATCCTTTGTTTGGAAGCGTAATTGAGTTGTTTCATGTACTCTCATCATGTATCTACCCTAACATTCTTCACAAACTCTCTGAGGAATTCGATCCCGACTCTTATTGGGTATTATAATTGCAACGACCATTTTCACTCACCATTGAGTGCGGATTGGACGTGGATCAGGGCCTATAAAAAACGACTTAATGAACAATAGTCATTGCATCGCCATAACCATTCCTTATTTTTGGCATTTTAGGGCCATAAAATAGGAATTCAGGACGTCTCTCGAATTTTTGTGTGCTATAGTCCAAGCCATCTGCATGAATTCGGGCGAACGACCCAGAATCTCTTAAAATTTTGTGGACCCATTAAAAACGACCTAATGAGTAATAGTCATCGTTTCGCTATGACTGTTACTCGTTTTTGACATATTAGTGCCATAAAACAGGAATTCAGGGCGATTCCCAGATTTTCGTATGCTATAGTCTAGTCTATTTGCATGAATTCAGGCGACCAACTCCGACTCTCCTAAAATTTTGCGAGCCCATAAAATGATCTATGAATAACAGTCATCGTTTTGCCATGAACATTCCTCATTTTTTGGGGCATTTTAGGTCCATAAAACAGGAATTAAGAATGATTCCTAGATTTTCTTGTGCTATAGTCCACCATCTGCATGAATTCAGATGACCGACGCTGAATCTCCTAATATTTTGTGGACCTATTTAAGAAGACCTAATGAACAATAGTCATCGCTTCGCCATGACTGTTCCTCATATTTTGGTGTTTAAAGACCATAAAACATGAATTCAGGATGATTCTCGAATCACCTAAAATTTTGTGGTCCTATCAGAAACAACTTAATGAACAATAGATTTGCTACCATTCCTTTCTTTTTGGTGCTTTACGGCTATAAAATAAGAATTCAGCATGATTTCCAATTTTTCGCGTGTTAATGTTCGCGCCATCTTCATGAATTCGGGCAAACGGCCCCGAATTGTGTAATATTTTGTTGGCCCATCAAAAATGACCTAATGAATAATAGACATTTTCTCTCATGACCATTTCTCGTTGTTTGGAATTTTAGGGCCATAAAATAGGAATTCAGGATGATTTCCGGATTTTCATGCGCTATAGTCCACGCTATCTGTATGAATTCGGGTGACCAGCCCCAAATCTCCTAAAATTTCATGGGCCCATAAAAATGACCTAACGAACAATAGTTATAGCTTCTCCTTGACCGTTTCTTGCTTTTTCGCGTTTTAAGGCCATAAAATCGGAATTCAGGGCGATTCAAAGATTTTCGTGTGCTATAGTACATGCCATCTACATGAATTCGTGCGACTAGCCTTGAATCTCTTAAAATTTTGCGGCCCCATAAAAAAGACATAATGAACAATAGTCATCGCTTCGCCATGACCGTACTCATTTTTTGACGTTTAGGGCTAGAAAACATGAATTCAGGACGATTTCCAAATTTTCGTGTGTCATAGTCCACACCATCTGCATGAATTCGGGCGACCGGTCCTGAATATCCTACAAATTTTTGGGCCCATAAAAAACGACCTAATGATAAGTCATTACTTCGCCATAATCGTTCCTCATTTTTTGGCATTTTAGGGCCATAAAACAGGAATTCATGATGATTCCTAGATTTTCCTGTGCTATAGTCCACACCATCTACATGAATTTAGGTTATCGGCCCTGAATTTTCTAAAATTTTGCGGGCTCATAAAAAGACCTTATGAACAATAGTCATCGCTTCGCCATGATCGTTCCTCATTTTTGCATTTTAGGGTCATAAAACAGGAATTCAGGATGATTTTCAGATTTCGTGTGCTATAGTCCGCGCCATCTGCATAAATTCGGGCGACCAACCTTGAATCTCCCAAAATTTTGGGTGCCCGTAAAAAACAGCCTAATAAAAAAATAGTCATCGCTTTGTCTTTTATAAAAGAGCCTGTCATTTATTATTTTGTAACAATATTGTTTCGTCTTCTCGATCATCATTATAAAAATGATAATTTTGTACCAAATTTATTTATGTTCAGGACTATGGTTTGTGATAATGATAATGAATGTTATTGATGAAGGTACTGTTGGGTATTTGTGATAGTTTTTAGAACTTGTGGGTATATTTCATCCTTCATAAAAAAAAAGGTGAAATATGTTTTGGAAACTGATGTCCAAACACATTTTCATCTTCAAACCAAAATTCACCCAAATCAAATTTTTTCAAAACAAATTTGGAAAACTATGGCCAAACACTAGCTTTGAAACACGAATATGCGTACCACATAAGAAAGAGGGAAAGGGAGTGTGTAACCAAAAATATGTCTTTTGATCAAAGTCTAATTTTAGAAGAAAACGGGTTACTGATAACTAAGTTTTACTTCACTTTCACAGCGATATCAAAGGAAAATAATAAGAATAACCAAGGAAATAATTGATTACAAAGCCAAAGCAGAGAATTTCGAGAAAGCAGATAAGTAAAGAGTGTATTTCAATATTTCGGTATGTCCTTACAAGTAGAATTTTGTGCCCTTATATAGGAATATACAATAGTAACGATTTTTCCCACATAATTTGGGTTAATTATAAGCATTAATGATATTGATTGCCCATATTCTTGAAAATCTATAACCGATGAATTTATTGCTATAAATCTCTCGCATCCGTTTTGATTCCCCTTCCTTATTTTCCTCCGATTCATGTATATTTCCTTCTTTTTACTATGTATTCATGATGTCCTCATTTATTTCTTGTCAACTATTTAGGCCCGGTATCGTCTCATGGGTATTTCTTCCCGTGCCTTCTTTTCTCTAATTAAGAAAGCCACATGTCACTAAATCATTGTCCCACGTGCTATGCTATGTCAGCTTTTCAATATTTCATGTGTAATGCTTTTTCACCACGATACAGGGAGAATTAAGAACTAATTAGGGTATCTTGAACATTAAACAGTAAGGTAGGTTTAAATATTGATTTAATAATAAGTTGCATCTCAAAAAAAATTACTTTTTAAGTAATCTGGGGGTCTTTGATAATTATTTTAAAATCGACTCCATGTGGAAAGAACCGCATAGATAAAACAAATTACTATTCCTCTTAGGTCATTGTCCAGTTGTATATATTTTTGGAAGAGATAGGAAAGAGGAAACTGCAATTAAGACAAAGCACTATCCTATTGAGATATCCATGGAAAGTTTTAATTAAAAACAATAAATGTGTTTTAGAAATATTTACTAATTACTACTCACATAATAGTGGGAGAAATTCAAAAATAGCTAGATTTATAAGTGATCATTCAAAAATAGCCACAGTTTCAAAAGTAATCGAAATTTAGCTACTTTTCATGTAAAGATAAATCTGAACGAAAACACTATTCAAAATCCAGAAAATACTCCATCATAATATGTTGGAGTTCCAACATAAGTATACTGGGACTCCAACATAATATACTGGAGTTCTAGTATAATACACCGGTCTAGTATAATATGTTGGAAGTTCATACACAGGTGCACCGATCTCCAGTATTATGTTAGGCCGGTCCCTGTTGCAGCTAAATAGTGGCTATTTTTCATTGACTTTGCAAACGTTGACTATTTTTAAATGACCACTTCGAAAATTGGCTAGCCCGTGCTATTTTTACCCTAATAGTAATATTAATTATAACTCCTGAGTCAGAGCTCGTCGCATGGACTTGTCTAGTGCAGTTTACTTTCCTTATATGGTGTGCGAGCTATTCCATATTAAGCAGAATACCTAGTGCACACCCCAAGAGTAGCGGCTACCGATTTTCCTGAAATTTTTGCAAGAATATTAATAATAACAATGACAATAACAATAATGATAGAAACTAAAAAAAGAATTGAGACAATAATGACACGAACTATGTAATAATAATAATTGCCCTCTTGCATATTTATTGCTAAAGTCAACTCCCTGCCCAAAATAAAACTAAAATATTGATCTCACGCTTCGGGATCCCCACACCCCACCCTCTCAATAGATATGTGCGGAGGGGGAGGGGAGATCAATGGCAAGTCAAAATTCATAAAATTTAAATCTTGATTTCGCCAAAGTAGGGGAGGGGAGTATATCCAGTGAGACTGTCTCCTACCCTGTTGGGCGTTGGCTACTGAGACGTATGAATTAAAAAACTTAAAATGATTGTTGGAAATATTAAACTTACAACTAAGGTTCCACTTGTAATATTTTATTATAACTTATTATATATATTGCTAGTGTAGCTCCAAGAAACGTATTTGGTCAATTATTTCACCACCTAACCCAAAGCTACCCAAATGAATAGAGGAGCCAAAATTTTCACAGGCGTTAAAATTTAAAGAAATAAACACACAAACAAGTTAAGAGGAATTAATACATAATATATATATATTAAAAATTATTTTTTATCTATTTAAACAGTATATTTTCTGAAAAGGGGTGTCAGTTGACATCTTTTGGAGTTATATAGCTCTGCCATTGACCCAAATGACACACAAGATTTACTTTCACTTGTGTTTCGCCAAACCGGAAATTTAACTTTAATAGTTAAAAATCACTCACTCTCTTCACATTTATTTGCCCAATATACTAAAAGTATATTTTCAGTTTTACATGTCCACGGTACTAAATCAAGAGAAAGACAATTTTTATTTTATTTTACTATTATCATTAACTACTCATTTCTTAAATTATTTCCCTTGACTTTTAGAAATGTCATTATTATTATTGTTAAAATTGCAAAATACATATTTGATTTATTGTTTCTTAAGGAGCGTGAAAGTCCAAAGTGTACAACTAAAAGTGAATGGAGGGAGTATTATAGTCAATTAGTCAGGGGCGAAGGTACATGGCCCTAAGGGTGGTCAACTCACAACTGACCACCCTTCGTCGAATACACTATATATATAAGTAAAATATTATATTTGAATAGTATATAACATATATTAAACATCCTTTATTTGAGATTTTTTTACTTATTTTAAGATTGAACATTCTAGATAAAATTTTTGGCTTCGTGTCACTGATTATAGCGAGAATATCTCTAGAGATGTTTAAATATTTTAAAAAAATCTAAGAGATCACAGATATCTTCTGTTTTATTTATTAGTGTAAACATTGACTGCGGGTAAATTTTTTATAATTATTGGAAATACCAATCTTCAAAGATTCAATGCTTATATAATACTCTTATATATTGCTAGTCCAGCTACAAGAAACCTGTTTGATCAACTATTTGACCACCCAAACCAAAGCCAGCCAAAAATGACACAGAAGATTGAATCACATCCTTCCACCATTACAACAGCCACCACAGAACCACCACAAACCACCCAAGACCTCCCTATAACCACCACCACCACAAAAAACCATAAACTCACACTCATCCCTTTAATTTTCCTCATATATTTTGAAGTAGCTGGTGGTCCATATGGTGAAGAACCAGCAGTTAAAGCAGCTGGTCCTTTACTAGCAATTCTTGGTTTTTTAATTTTTCCATTTATTTGGAGTGTTCCTGAGGCTTTAATTACAGCTGAACTTTCAACAACTTTTCCTGGTAATGGTGGTTTTGTTATTTGGGCTGATAAAGCTTTTGGTCCTTTTTGGGGTTCTTTAATGGGAACATGGAAATTCTTAACTGGTGTTATAAATATTGCTTCTTTTCCAGTTTTATGTATTAGTTATTTAGAAAATATTTTTCCTGTTCTTTCATCTGGGGTTTCAAGAAAATTAGCAATTCTTGGATCAACATTATTTTTATCTTTTGTTAACTATACTGGTTTAACAATTGTAGGGTATGTTGCAGTTGTACTTGGTGTTATTTCACTTGCACCTTTTATTATAATGTCATTAATTGCTATACCAAAAATTCATCCTCATAGGTGGATTAGTTTAGGTCAAAAGGGTGTGAAAAAAGATTGGAATTTGTTTTTTAATACTCTTTTTTGGAACTTAAATTTTTGGGATAATGTTAGTACTATGGCAGGAGAAGTTGAAAATCCAAAAAAAACATTTCCAGTAGCATTATTTTCATCTGTTATTTTTACTTGTTTGGGGTATATTATTCCACTTTTGGCTGTGACTGGAGCTGTTTCAGTTGATCAAAATGATTGGGACACAGGATTTATGGCAAATGCAGCAGAAATAATTTCTGGTAAATGGTTGAAATTTTGGATTGAAATTGGTGCTGTTTTATCAACTATTGGATTATTTGAAGCACAATTGAGTAGTTCAGCATTTCAACTTTTGGGTATGGCTGAAATAGCATTTTTGCCTAAGTTTTTTGGGTTAAGATCAAAATGGTTTAATACACCATGGGTTGGAATAATATTATCGACATCAATTTCATTGGGAATGTCATATATGGATTTTCAAGATATTATTTCTTCAGCCAATTTCCTGTATAGTTTGGGTATGCTATTGGAATTCGCATCATTTATTTGGCTAAGGAGGAAATATCCATTGATTAAAAGACCTTATAGAGTGCCAATGAAATTACCACTTTTGGTAATTATGTGTTTAATTCCGTGTGGTTTTTTGGTATTTATTATGGCTATAGCAACAAAACTTGTGTATTTAATTAGTGGATTGATGACTGTTGGAGGGATTGGTTGGTATTTTCTTATGAATTTTTGTAAGTCAAAGAAGTTGCTTAAGTTCAACAATAAGGTAGATGATATTTATGAGGAATAATTAATAGGGAAGCCAGTTGTTGTAGTTTTTTGTTTTTTTTTCCCAAGGAAAGAAACTTGTGAAGACTTTTCATAGATGTGACTTCATATTGTAAAATTGTTACTTTAATTCTCAAAGAATTGAATGCAAGATATTCATTTCTTTGTCTTATTATTTTTTTTTTTCAAGTTTTGTTTTGTCTTTTATACCTAATAATGTTGACTAGTCACTGTGACATGTATAACCTTTATTTTACGTTATAATTTCTTTTTCTAGTAATATCATCATCAGTAATTGCGGGTTTAGTGTAGGAGTGACAGATGAGAGGGTTGTGCTGAATTTGGACGGCTTAAAATGTGCTAGATCAATGAATACTCGTCCAAAATATATACTTAAGCTAAGATGGATTGCGTCAAAATGGATTGACAATGAGTCCTAACTCTGTCTAAAATAATCCAGTTTCAATGCTTTTTTAGGACATCAATAGACATTATTTTAAATTAACTAATTATTTGAATTGCTTGAATTGACTTAATAATACTCCCCTGTTTCATATTAATAGTCATGGTTACTAAAAATAATTGTCTCAAATTATTTGTCATTTTAAAAGTTCAAGATAAAATTGTTTATTTTTTCCTTTTTTTTCCCTTAGTAATAATTGTTCTTGAAGACGGAGATAACATATATATAGAATAAATATTCAATAAAAAGAGATTATATCTTTCCTAATTAATATTTCTTAAGGGGCATATAAAAGAGAAGAGGCATGTAAAAGAGAAATACGTATTTAGGGAGTACACTTTATAGGATCTAAAGTGAAGATTAATTTGATGAAAAGAATATGGCAAACCATTGTACTTATTTGCTTTACTTTATCTTATTTATTTTTTTAAGTTTTATTTTGTCTTTTGTACCTAATAATGTTCACTAGTCATTGTGACATGTATAATCTTTATTTTATGTTATAATTTCTTTTTCTAGTATATATCATCATCAGTAAACTCTCCACATGCTTGCCCTTAATTAAATCAAATCATTAAATCAATGATTTAAAAAAACAAAAAATTCAACACTATGTTGCGTATCTTTTACTCTCAATAGTTGAAAGGGTTAAATTAAGAATAGGATAGGAACAAAATTTTATTAGGAACCTCATCTAATCAAAATTAGAATCTACTGTGATTTTGTCAAAGCTATATATATAGATTAAAAAAGAAAGTCGTTGGGGGTGATTCCTAATAATGCAAGCAAAGATTCGTTAATAATTAAAATAGAATAATTAAATTTGGAATATGAGCTGTAAATTGGTATGAAATTTAAGATAGTTGGAATCTTTTTTTTTAAACGAAAGGTCGAAATGTGAGACATGTGAATGGAGACTCGATCGTCTTTCCATAGAGAGCGCTTTAATTTACTAGCCGTTATTTCTAAAAATAATTGTTTCAAATTATTTGTCTTTTTAAAACTTTAAAATATAATTAATTATTTTTTTCTCATTTTACCCTTAGTAGTAATTGATCTTGAAAATGGAGGTGGCATATAGTAGGTAAATATTCAATAAAGAGAGATGAATATCTAAGACATAAATAAAGATAAATAATCAATAACTCCCTCTTAATTACGATTTTCTTAATAAGCTTATAAAACAACAACAACAACGACCCAGTATAATCCTACAAGTGGGGTCTGGGGAAAATTAAAGCTTATAAAAGATAAACACGACAAATAATTTGAGACAGATAAAGTACTTTTTTTAGTAGGTCTACCCAAAGTTCGGATCAGTTGATTCAGTAAATTTTGAGTATCGAATATATATAAACCCAAAAAAAAAAAGGAGAAGCTTATCTCAATAATAATAAGAGCATATGATACTATTCTTACATCCGATCAATCAGATTTTGAACTTAGAATTTTATAAAGTTGATATAATGATAAAGATAAACTTACATATTCCTCCATGCAACTTTAAGCCAACTTAGTATTGCTTCGAGAAAATAACTGGGAGAAAAAGAATCTAAAATATAGCATCATAAAAACATGTTAAAATAGCACGGTCTAGCCAGTTTTCGGACCGGTCATTCAAAAATAGTCAGCGTTTGCCAAGTTATTGAAAAATAGCCACTATTTTGCTGCAACAGAGACCGGTCCAACATAATATACTGGAGTTCGGTGCACCTGTGTATGAACTTCCAACATATTATGCTGGACCAGTATACTTTGCTGGCTCCAGTATAATATACTGGAGACTGGAGCACCGGTGCTCCAAACTCCGGTATATTATGCTGGACCGGTATATTATACTTGAACTCCAGTCTATTATGCTGAAGTATTTTTCGGATTTTGAACAGTTTTTTCGTTCAGATTTATTTTTACATGAAAAGTGGCTAAATTTCGATTACTTTTGAAACTGTGGCTATTTTTGAATGACCACTTATAAATCTGGCTATTTTTGAATTTCTCCCTAAAAACATTAGACATATACTACAAATTAGAAAAACATTCTACTTGGAGCAACAACAACAACAATAGCCCAGTAAAATTCTACAAGTAGGATCTGAAGAAGGTAATGTGTACGCAAACTTTACTCCTCGGAGGAGTGGAGAGGTTATTTCCAATCTACTTAGAGCGATAATAAATTATGCTATTTAACCGATCTAACAAGCTACTTCAGTCTAGTTTGAGCTTTAATTATGCTTTTTGATCGATAAAACTTTGATCGAAATCGATTTAAGTTGAGTCGAGCTCCAAGTCAGCCTGAATCTTCGCACAGGCATAGATAAAACTTAGGATACTTTATTTGTATTTTTACAGAATATTATAGAATTGATATTGATAAAATGATCAAAAAGTCTATATAGAACCTTTTATTTTATTCATAAAACAAAAAAATAAACACCAAAAGTTATTTCCGCTGCCGGGATTTGAACCCGGATTCTTTCAAGTTGAGAAGGAATTAACCAGTGCTACAGCGGATCAAGATGTTAGAAAGCTGCCACTATATTTATTTATAATATGAGAATTGAATGCTATAAAGTTTGTTTCCGTTTTTTCACCCATCACCTAATATATAAGATACAATATCTCAATTGTTTATTGGTTTTAAATAAAATAAAATAGCATGAACGATGAAGCAATGAATCTTTGTTATTTTCATCTTGCAACATTACCAAAAACATGAAAGGAAAATTATTGCTATAATATTTAACTTAACCTATGCTAAAAGAATCCAACGGTCCAAGAAATTGCTATTTGTTATGAATAGTTTATACATTGGATACTACTTTGGATACTACATTGGATACTACATTGGATGCTACAGTGGATGCCCATGTTGTGAATAACTTAAAGATTAAATTTCCTATTTTATGTCCATCATCTTTACTTTTTATGCCTGTAAAAGGCCATGTAATTGCAATGAAAAATTACTCCAAAGTGAAAGAAGAAAACACTTCTCCATTCTCTCTAGCTCTTCTTGTTTACATTTTACTGCATTGCTTTTATTTTATAACACGTTATCAGCACGAAGCTCTAATTTTATTCTTAACTCCCGCTAAGTTGAGCCATATTTTATTAAGTTTTCACTATGTCAAATTTATCCAAACTTGAATTTGTGGCACTTGACATCACCGAGAGGAACTATTTATCATGGGTTCTTGATGCTGAAATTCACCTTGACGCTAAAGGTCTTGGAAATACTATTATACAAGGAAATGAAGCATCAAATCAGGATAAAACGAAGGCCATGATTTTCCTTCGTCATCATCTACATGAAGGGTTAAAAACTGAATATTTAACCGTAAAAGATCCACTTGAATTATGGATTAATTTGAAGGATTGATATGACCACCTAAAACTTACGGTATTACCGAAAGCTCGGTATGAGTGGATACATTTAAGGTTGCAAGACTTTAAAACCGTAAGTGAGTATAATTCTGCTATCTTTAAAGTAAGTTCTCTATTAAAATTATGTGGAGACACTATCACAGATGAGGACTTATTGGAAAAAACATTTTCTACTTTTCACGCTTCAAATGTGGTGCTACAACAACAATACCGTGAAAAAGGTTTTAAGAAATATTCTGAGTTAATCACATGCCTACTTGTGGCTGAGCAGAATAATACTCTATTAATGAAAAATCATGAAACCCGTCCCACTGGGTCAGCTCCATTTCCGGAAGTGAATGCTGTAGCAACATATGATAAGTTTGACAGAAAACAAAATAATTACCGTGGTCGTGGACATGGTCGTAAACATGGACGTGGCAGGGGGCGAAACAATTAGCGTCATTATGGTGGAAATAAATTGGAGAACAATAAGGGTTCTCAAATTAATCATTCAAAAGGTAAAGCTAGTATGTGTCACCGGTGTGGTATGAGAGGTCATTGGGCACGCATTTGTCGTACGCCAGAACATTTTGTCAAACTTTATCAAGCCTCCCTCAAGAAAAAAGAAAATAATGTGGAGGCACACTTGACCTTTCAAAATAATGATGATGAAGCAGGTCCCTCAAATAAATATGATTCTAAGGCACATCTTGCATATAAAGATGATGATTTTGAAGGCCTAACAAATATTACTCATTTAGAAGTTGGGGACTTCTTTGAGGATATTGACTGAAGAACTAATCATCTTACTGGGGAATGAAGCTATAAAAGTTGTTATGTTTATGTTTGCAACTAGTTTATTTTTCTAGAGTGTATTTTCCTAATGCATCATGCGTTGCTAGTTTCTACATTTCTAATGTATTTCTTAATGTTTTTTTCCTGCTTGTCTTTCATATTTCTTATGATGTATTATTTGTCTTTCTTATGAAAAATATGAAAATTCCCCAGTCTTCAGTTGGACTCAAGATTAATAAAGATGATATATGTCTTCTGGATAGTGCTACAACACACACTATTTTAAAAGATAAGAGATATTTCTCTTATTTGGTAATGAAAGAAGCGAATGTTAATACAATATCCGGTAGTACTAGATTAATTAAAGGTTCTGGAAGAGCCAATTTATTACTACCAGGAGGAACAAATTTGGCTATTGATGAAGCACTATATTGTAGTAAATCTCAAAGAAACTTATTAAGTTTCAAAGATATTCGCCAAAATGGCTATCATATTGAGGCTACAAATGATGAAAAGATTGAATATCTTTATATTACTACAATAATGTCCGGTAAGAAATATGTGCTTAAAATGTTACCTGCTCTTTCCTCCGGCTTATACTACACAAGTATTAGCAGGATTGAAACACATGCCGTAGTAAGCGAGAAGTTTACTAATCAAGATAATTTTATTATTTGGCATGACCGATTGGGCCATCCTGGTTCTAATATTATGCGTAAAATAATTGAGCATTCACATGGACTTGTAATGAAGAATCAAAAGATTCTTCAATTTAAGGAATTCTCTTGTGCAGCGTGTTCTCAAGGAAAATTAATTATTAGACCATCAACTATTAAAGTTAGGATGGAATCCCCTGCATTTCTGGAACGTATACAGGGTGATATATGTGGGCCAATTCACCCTCCATGCGGACCATTCAAATATTATATGGTTTTGGTAGATGCATCTATAAGATGGTCACATGTGTGCTTACTATCAACTCGCAATATGACATTTGCGAGATTGTTGGCTCAAATAATAAAGCTAAGAGCACAATTTCCAGATTATGCAATTAAGACAATTCGTCTTGATAATGCCGGTGAGTTTACATCCCAAGCCTTTAATGATTATTGTATTTCAACTGGGATAACAATTGAGCATCCGGTTGCTCATGTTCATACACAAAATGGTCTAGCAGAATCATTAATCAAACGCCTCCAATTAATTGTTAGAAAAATGCTTATGAGAACAAAGCTTCCCATTTCAGTATGGGGTCATGCTATTTTGCACGCAGCAGCACTTGTGCGGATAAGGCCCACAAGTTATCATAAAGTCTCCCCATTGCAATTGGCTTTTGGTCAGGAGCCAAATATTTCCCATCTTAGGATCTTTGGTTGTGCGATATATGTTCCAATTGCTCCACCACAACGCACAAAGATGGGTCCTCAAAGAAGGTTGGGGATATATGTTGGATATGAATATCCTTCTATTATAAAATATCTAGAGCCGATGACTGGAGATTTATTTACGGCAAGATTTTCTGATTGCCATTTTAATGAATCAGTATATCCAACATTAGGGGGAGAAAATAAGCAGCTGAAAAAGAAGATAGATTGGAATGAATTATCACTGTCTCATTTAGATCCTCGAACAAATCAATGTGAACAAGAGGTTCAAAAGATTATTCATTTACAAAATATTGCAAATCAATTGCCAGATGCATTCACTAACCTACCAAGGGTGACTAAGTCATATATTCCAGCTGCTAATGCTCCAATTCGAGTTGATATCCCGACAAAATAATTAATTAAAGCAAATGAGTCTAAGTCATGCTTGAAACGTGGTAGACCAATTGGTTCTAAAGATAAAAATCCTCGAAGAAGAAAAGGAGCAAGTGATCAAAGTGAACATAACACAGAGGTAGTGGCTCAAGAAGAGCCCCAAGACGTAACAAATGATAAGACCTTAGGGGAGGTCCAGGTACCTAAAAATAATGAAAATGAAGAGATATCAATAAGTTACGTCTCAACCGGGAAAAGATGGAACCAAAATAATATTGTTATCGATAACATTTTTGCTTATAATGTTGCTGTTGAAATAATGCAACAAGATGAGGATCTTGAACCAAAATCTGTCAATGAATGTAGACAGAGAAATGATTGGCCAAAATGGAAAGACGCTATCCAGGCAGAGTTAACTTCACTTGGAAAACGTGAAGTCTTCGGACCCATAGTTCGAACACCTGAAGGCATAAAGCCAGTAGGGTATAAATGGGTTTTTGTGCGAAAACGAAATGATAAAAATGAAGTCGTTAGATATAAAGCACGACTTGTGGCACAAGGGTTTTCCCAAAGGCCTGGAATTGATTATATGGAGACATATTCTCCTGTAGTGGATGCTATCACCTTCAGGTATCTCATAAATATGGCAGTACAAGAAAAACTTGATATGCATCTAATGGATGTTGTTACAGCCTATTTGTATGGATCATTAGACAACGAAATTTTTATGAAAGTACCTGAAGGATTTAAAGTGCTAGAAGCATATAAAAATTTTCGAGAAACTTGTTCAATAAAGCTTCAGAAATCTTTATACGGATTGAAACAATCAGGACGTATGTGGTACAATCGTCTGAGTGAATACCTGTTGAAAGAAGGGTACAAGAATGATCCAATTTGTCCCTGTATCTTTATAAAAAGGTCTGGATCTAAATTTGTTATAATCGCCGTGTATGTTGATGATTTAAATATCATTGGAACTCCTGGGGAGCTTCCAAAAACAGTAGACTGTTTGAAGAAAGAATTTGAAATGAAAGATCTTGGAAAGACAAAATTTTGCCTTGGTCTACAAATTGAGTATATGAATGATGGAATATTTGTCCATCAATCGACATACACCGAAAAGATATTAAAGCAATTCTATATGGATAAAGCACATCCATTAAGTACCCCGATGGTTGTGAGATCACTTGATATAAAGAAAGATCCATTCCGACCTCATGAAAATGATGAAGAGCTTCTTGGTGCCGAAGTACCATATCTTAGTGCAATTGGGGCATTAATGTATCTTGCCAATAATTCCCGACCAGATATAGCTTTCTCAGTAAGCTTATTGGCAAGATTTAGTACTTCTCCAACACAAAGGCACTGGAATGGTATTAAACATATATTCAGATACCTCCAAGGGACCATTGATATGGGTTTATTTTATTCAAATGAATCCAATCCATCATTGATTGGTTATGCAGATGCAGGATATTTGTCTGATCCATACAAAGGTCGATCTCAGACAGGCTATTTATTTACAAGTGGAGGTACAGCCATATCATGGCGTTCGACAAAACAAACTATGGTTGTTACTTCTTCAAATCATGCAGAGATAATAGCCATTCACGAAGCAAGTCGAGAATGCATTTGGTTAAGATCTATAACTCAACACATTCAGCAAACATGTGGTCTTTCTTCGAAAGAGAATATTCCAACAATATTGTATGAAGACAATGATGCATGCATAGCTCAATTGAAAGGAGGATATATCAAAGGAGATAGAACAAAACACATTTCACCGAAATTCTTTTTCACTCATGATTTTCAGAAGAATGGTGAAATAGATGTATAACAAGTTCGTTCAAGTGATAATTTGGCCGATCTGTTCACTAAGGCATTACCAACCTCAATATTTGAAAAGCTGATATATAAGATTGGAATGCGTCGTCTTCGAGACATTAAGTGATTTTTTTATCAAGGGGAGTAACTACACGCTGCACTCTTTTCCTTAACCAAGGTTTTGTCCCACTGGGTTTTTCTGGTAAGGTTTTTAATGAGGCAGCAAGCAATGCATATTATAAATAACTATGTACATCCCAATATTTTTTTTGTAAGTTTTTAATGAGGCACATTATCTTACATGGACATCCAAGGGGGAGTGTTTTGAATAGTTTGTACATTGGATACTACTTTGGATACTACATTGGATGCTACATTGGATGCCCATGTTGTGAATAACTTAAAAATTAAATTTCCTATTTTATGTCCATCATCTTTACTTTTTATGCTTATAAAAGGCCATGTAATTGCAATGAAAAATTACACCAAATTGAAAGAAGGAAACACTTCTCCATTCTCTCTATCTCTTCTTGTTTACATTTTACTGCATTGCTTTTATTTTATAACACTATTAATATTTTTAAAGATCACATCACATCTCAGTCAAATCTCTTTTCAAGATTCAAAATCATGACAGTATAATTGGGATCCGATCATAAAATTGTGATGATATAATTTGAATTATGTATTAGTTATTCACAGGTTGAAAAATACTACCAAACAAGGGATTACTAACATCAAAGCTAATACATATATTATTTTCTCTTCATACGCCTACCAAAACACCCCTAATTGTTAAAAGCCTTAAAAGGAAGCTTTGATTATTTGATACTTTGTAATACTCCTATGAGATTACGAGCTAAGTTGAGAATATATAATTTAGGGTAAAGGCCAAAGTTGTCCTTATACTATCGAAAATTAGTTACGTTTATACCCGTTTTTACTTTTGGTCAAAATACACGCTTGCCGTTAAGAAAGTAGACAAAATCGTCCCTAACCCTAACTGTTGTCCATGACTCAACAACTAAAATGACACGGTGGACTCCATGTCACTATTTATTTTTCATCTGTAATAATAAATAACTAAACCCACTAAACTTAGTCTTCTCCTTCTCTAACAACATATCACCATTGCTGCAAATTCAAGGTTCTTGTCCTGCTCCACAAAATTATTTTATAAATTTCCATCATTACCAGTCAGTGTTCGAACCACCACTCTAGCTGTCTTCCACCAAGAAAATATCCCACCTTCTCTCCGCCTAGAAAATCATCAGCAATCACTCATCGAAAATACTCACCAAAAAGCTTCACTAGAAACCAACTCTTTAAATACTACCAGTCACTCATCAGAAAATCACCTCTCTTTTCTTCCATCTCTCGCTCCTCTTTACTGGACATAACTGACCAGTAACACTCCTTTTCCACAAAAAGAAGAAGAGCTACATCCAGAAGAAAGAAATCCTCCATAAAAACTCATTTACTAGTGATCACCCGTTTGTCTTTAAAATTCCACCCAATGGAAAAATCTTTTTTTGCTAAAAAATTTCTTTACTGCTTGAACATATCAGAAACAGTAAAATCTTGACGGAACAATCTTTTTCGCAAACAAAGAAGAATCAACTGGGTGAGAATCGTTTCGGGAATTTTTTATCTGTTTTGGTCTGAATAGAATAAAGAATCTGACATTGGAATGCTGAAACTATTCAAAGCTGCAATTTGTCATTTAAATTAGAATTGGTTAAATATTTGTGCCTAGAATTTGGAAAGTTAGAGAAGGAGAATAATTTTAGTGGGTTTAGTTATTTATTATTACAAATGGAAAATAAATAGTGATATGGAGTCCACCGTGTCATTTTAGTTGCTGAGTCATGGACAACCGTTAGGGTTAGGGTCGATTTTGTCTACTTTCTTAACGGTAGGTGATAATAGGCTATATAGACGATATTTACACCCTAAATGTACCATAGTTATTGTTGTTTTAAAGGTTAAATGATAAAAAAAATGCTCTAATTGGTGTTCTTTTGCTTCATAGGGACTAATCCAAGTGAGGAAGAACTATGGAGTGTTTTGGAGTCAATAATGTGAAAAAAGGCCAATCATGAAGCACCCGAGCAGAAAAAAGCAAAAAAGGACTGGGCTTGAAGCCATCGCGACCGTGGCTGGCTGCGGAAGTGAGGCAGAATGTTTGTCTCACTCTACGTTCTGCCGCGGCCGCGGTGAACTGTGCAGCTGTCTAGACCTTTTGGGACCAAAGTGTAAATCGGGGAAAACTTATTCCAAACACTTATAAACTCAAGAAGCTCGCCCAAGAAAGTTTTAAGCTGGTTTTTAGACTACTTTGGAGGCAAGAACAAGTGTGAGAAGAACAACCAAACATTAGAGTTTTTCTATTTTCTATTTATTATTGCAATTACACATTATGAACAATTTTGTAGTTTTATCTTGTTTCGTTATGAGTAGCTAATTCCTTAATCTAGAGTTTTGATGGAACCTATTGAAGGATGAACTTCGTGTTATGTTATTATAGTTTGCCCAGTTTAATCTCTATTTGTTCAACTACATTCTTGTTGTTGTTAATTGATATGATCCTCAATTAGCTGTGCCTATTTAGTGTGCATAACTCGAAAAAGAGTGCATATTTAGGTAATTGTTGAACAACACCACTCCCAAAGTATATGATGGATCAATAACCGAGGGTTTAAAGACGGGATTAGGGATAACGAAGCCTTGAGTGCAATCTAAAGTGAGCTGTAATAAACAAAGCCAGCTAGCGTAACTCGGGAGAGTGCATCTAGTAAATTGTCGTGATTACTCGGGAGAGATTTATAGTAATAAGTGTGCTCATGATTGATAGAGACGAATATGCGAATTTATGTGAAACATAACCGGAAGGGATTCCATCAATAGGGGAAATCATAACCTTAGATCCTTCTCTTAATTGTTTACAACTTAATCATAGTTAGTCTTTGTGTACTTAATTGTAGTCTGTCATAGTTAGTAAGAATATCCTCAATTGTTATTCAAAACGTTTGGGAAGTTGATTACGTAGAATTTCGTAAGTCTAACGAGAGTAATTGATAGGTTAATTCTTTGTGGGTTCGACTCTGGGCAAAATACTCAGATTATATTTGCAACGTCCACGTGTCCTTTTTATAAGGCATAGTTGGGCGTGATCAGTAGGCGTATATTTGGACCGAAAGTAAAAACAGGTATAAACGTGACTAATTTTCGATAGTATAGGGACAATTTTGGTCTTTTCCCTATAATTTACTGCTAAAGTTTAGTTTTAAAGTAATTATTATACGGCTCAACCGATCTAATGAGTTAGTTCAGTCTAGTTCTGATAATACCAAATTGTATTTTAATTCAGCTTTTTTTATGGATAAATTTTGGACGAAATCGATTCAAGTTGAATCAAGCCTAGCTTTAGTTGATGTCACAAACCGAAATTCCCACCTTCGGGACCTTGATGACGCCTAACATTTTACTTGCTAGGCAAGCCAATGTTAGAATACTTTTAACCATTTTAACAATTCATTTTAATTAATAGTAAAGAAACCTAACAACCGGAATAATGTCTGAATTAAAGTGAATAAACCAAAATAATAACGATGTCGAAACACCATCCCAGAACCGGTGTAACAAGTGCACGAGCTTCTAAAATAATACAAATAAGAGTATGAATAAACTAAAGATAACATCTAAGATAAAGTGGAAGGGGCCTTCAGAGTTGCGGACGCAGTGCAACTATACCTCAAGTCTCCTCTGATAGCTGAATCCGAGCAAGTCTACAAAACGCTGGGACCAACTCCAGTGTGCAGAGTGTAGTATGAGTACAACCGACCCCATGTACTCTGTAAGTGCCGAGCTTAACCTCGACGAAGTAGTGACGAGACTAAGTCAGGTCGCTTACATTAACCTATACGCAATAATAATAATAATAATAATGATGATGATGATGATGATGATAATAATAATAATAATAATAATAATAATAATAATAATAATAATAATAATAATAATAATAATAATAATAATAATAAGTCATATCAATAGTCGAGGCCAATTCGACAGTCACAATCAATTATTTCTTTTATCATTCTGTTGCGCCGTGCAACCCGTTCTCATAATATAATCATTTAATTGAATTCCGTTGCAGCGTGTAATCCGATCCAACAATATAAACTTTCAAATAATTCTGTTGCGACGTGCAACTCAATCCAATAGTAAAATCTTTCAATAAATTCCGTTGCGGCGTGCAACCTGACTTCAAAAATATAAATTAACAGCACTTATACATAAGACTACTTCAATAAATACCACAATTAATACGAAACTATTAGACAACAAGGTATACAACAATTATAAATTATGCAGGAAAAAAATAAGGAGCAAGTAACAAATAAGTTTAGAATCAGGGAGGAGATAGGCAATTTAATATATGAAATGCAAATTATGAAATAGCAATTATGGAACATAAATGTAATAAGCACCTAGCAATTAAGGCATGAAATCAAGGCATAATAGTAGGCAATGAAAATAAGAGAATCAATTAATTCTTGAAATGAGGCAATTAGTGGAATATGTAGAAACATGGAAACAAGCAATTCGATAACGTATAGACACTCGCCACCTCGTCTATACGCCACTACACATGAAATTCACGTAACACATAGTTCAAAGGTTCTATTCCCTCAAGTCAAGGTTAACCACGACACTTACCTTGCTTCGCAATTCACGTGATGACTCGACCCCGATTTTTCCTTTCGAATTACTCTCCAAACCAATCAAACCTAGCAATTTATTTACCAACAATTCAATTTGCGCTTTAGAAATTATTCACAATTTGAAAGAGACTTAACTTAAGTCATTTTCAGAAAAGTCAACGTGGGGCCCACTTTTCGGAACCCGACGCACATTCATGGAATCCAAACACCCATTTCGATATGAGTTTAACCATACAAAAATTATCGAATTCGGACATCAAATTGCCTTTCAAATCTTCATTTTACATTTTTGGAAGATTTTACAAAAATGTGATTTTCTTCAATTAAATTCATGAATTCATGATGTAAATAAGTATGGAATCATGAAATATAATCAATATAGGATAAGGAATACTTACCTAGTTCGAACTTGTGAAAAACCCCTTTGAGATCTTCCAAATCCGAGACTTAAAACTCAAAAACGAACTAAAAATGTCAAAGTCCTGAATTTATGGACTCTGTCTAGTCTTTTCACAACTGAGGACACAAGTTCCGCATCTGCGAGCTCGCATTTGTGAGAGAAGGATTGCCTTTGCGATGCCAGGCTACCATGTGAAAATCCGCATCTGCGGATGTTCCAGTCGCATTTGCGACTGTGCAGAAGCGCTGGTGAAGTCGTAGAAGCGAGAAGTTCCGCATTTGCGGTCCTCCCTTCGCAAAAGCGGTCGCGCTTCTGCACAAAATTTCTCCATAGAAACAAAGTAACAAGCCAAAGCCCAGTCGTAGAAGCGGAGCTGCACATGCGCTCCAAAAGTCGCAGGTGCGAAACACCAGAACTAGAACTCTCTTCTTGACCAAAAATGATCTAAAACTCATCCGAAACTCACCCGAGCCACTAGGGACAATTATACCAACCAATCCTGTAACATAACGCGGACCTACTCGAGGTCTCAAATCATGTCAAACCACGTCGAAACTACAAATCACAACTCGATTCGGACTTATGAGTTTATGAAATTTTTAATTCTACAACTCGCGCTGAAACGTGTCAAATCATTCCGGAATCACCTCAAATTTTGCAGGTAAGTCCCAAATGACATAACGGAGCTATTCCGACTCTTGAAATATCAATTCGAGTCCGATATCGACAAAGTCAAATCTAAGGTCAAACTGTGGAAGTCATTAGCCTTTAAGTTTCTAGTTTTCGTCAAATGGTGGTACTTCGAGCTAGGGACCTCCGAATTTGATTTCGGGCATACGTCTTAGTCCCAAATCACGATACGGACCCAATGTGACTGTTACAACACTGATCCAAATCCGTTTGCTTAAAATATTGACCGAAGTCAACTTAAGTGAGTTTTAAAGCAACAATTCACATTTTTATCAATTTTTCACATAAAAGCTTTTCAAAAAATATACGGATTGCGCACGCAAGTCAAGGAATACTGAATGATGTTATTCAATGTCTCGTAGCACAGAATTGAATGCTAAATTTAAAGATGACCTATCGGGTCATCACAGTCGAGCTCTGAACCAGCCCGACTCTTCGCCTAACTGAGATAAAACTTATGATACTTTATTTGTATCTCTACAAAACATTATAGACTTGATATTGATAAAATGATCAAAAAGTTTATATAGAACCTTTCATTTTATTCATAAAACAAAAAAAAATATACACCAAAAGTTAGTTCCCCTGCCAGGATTTGAACCCGGATTCTTTCAAATATAGAAGGAACTGACCAGTGCTACAGCGGATCAAGTTGGAAGGAAACTGCCACTATATTTATTTATAATGAGAATTAAATGCTATAAGGCTTGTTTCCTTTTTTTGACTCTAAACCACACCATCACCTAATATATAAGAACTAGATGGGTGATGGCCTGTGCCAGCACATGCCCAACATTTTGATTTTGAAGTGGTTGTTGCTTGTTTATTGGTGATTCCAACAGTTAATTAATTATTTAGTCATGATGTATACCTATGCTAGAATTGCAGAAAATACGAAGGAGCATAGGCACAATTTTGCATTTTTAAACTTGATCGCCTAAATAAATTTATCCTATTTTCGGTAGAGTATATCTATTCCTGTGATGTTTTAGAATTGGATCCAAAAGAAAAGGTTATGCACTCAACAACATAGCCTCCACAAGGAAGTCTTGATAAATGATAGACCATTGGCCTGGCATGTGACATAAAATGGAAAACTTTTATATTTTGTTGTGCTGCTACTCAATGGCAATGTGTGAAAGCCACCATTCATCTAGCGCATAGTCAGAGAAATGCTCCTCAAAACCAATATCTTTCAAAGTCCCTGTTAGGACATCCAAGTGTTTGACTCAAAAGATATCAGGACCTTTTTGAATAAATCAATCAAAGAAAATGAAGGGGTAAATCTTAGTCAAACATAATAAATTCCAGATCAATGAGCTAACAGAATAGATAGTATATAAGATGAAAGTAGATGTAATCGATCGTATTGAAATTTTTCATTGTGGCTCCCATCAATCAATGAGAGAGGTAGTTTTACATGTTTTTCTGTAGATTACTTCTTTCCTATGAAGATTACAAGAAGAGAACTTAGGGGAGAGAATGGGAAGGAGAGCCTCTCCTATCGAGGGTTTTTCCCTACTATATATAGTCAAGGCACCATTGCCGTTTACTTGGTCCGACGCTCTCTCGCACCTAGTGTGCCTTGGTCGTCCTTCAGACATTGCTCCTTCAGACTCGACGGGTGTCGAGAATGAGGTGTAGAGTGGGCCATGTCATCTTTTACTGCCCTGTCACTTGGGCAGGACGTTGGTCAGCTCGGCCGAGACGGTTAGATTTCGACCAATACAGTTGGTCCCTCCGTCTGCCGGGGTCGTCTCCTGTCGGGCCTGGCAAACTAATCATGATTGCTACGAATTCGAGCGAAATCTGACTTTTCGTTCCTTAGTTACGTTACTTGGGTTTTAAATGAGATGGAGGCGTTCTTTCGATATCCTTGGACCGTTGCGGCTGTTTCGAAACCAAAACGTCATTTGTCATCAAAGCGTTATTCCGTGGTTACCGCCATTATGATACACATTCCTGGGGAACTAAAACGTTTCGTGCCCTATCAGATTCGATTAGCGACTCTTGGGTTTCATGCTTGGGGGATTTACATCTCTTATAAATAAAAGGAACTCATCATTCTATTGACACACTTCTTTGCTTTTTACTTGAAAGAATTCTGGAGATATACTTTCTTCCTGACACTCCAAGTTTTCGTTTGCCCTCATTTGACTGAAAAGTTTCATCCTTTCTTTCCGTTGTCTTTTTGCTGCATCATTCGTACAAAATGGCTGGTGATTCCTCTCGCACCGATATCCTTGTCACAATTTCGGTACCAAAAAATGCTACTCAGGCCACTGGAGGGGCAGATGCGGTGGAAGACGAGGAGGTCCCGTCGGTAGTTGAGATTTTGCCTCGCCGTGGGAGAGAATTGACCGACTTCAGTAGTTGCGCCGGGGCGGAGCCGGATCCTGTCTCTTCTGTTATGAGAGAAGAAGACATTGCCAAGTTGAAATCCAGGTGGGGAATCCCCGGTTACGTCGACATGTGACTGGCAGTAGTAAACGACATAGTTCACTTTAACCGTCCTGGGTACTGCATATTTTATGCCTACCCCTTTCTTATTGGAAACACACTCCCTCTCCCTCTCTTGATGGTAGACTTCTGCCGTTTTTATGAGGTATGCCCTGCCCAACCTTCGCCGTACCTATACAAGGTGTTCCTTATGTTGCTCAAGTTTGTGGAACTCGCCGGTCGTGAGACCATATTGGATCACATGCTCAATATCTTCGCCCCTCAGCTTATCCGTGGCACGATACTTCACATGCGTCCTCGGGGGTCAAGGAGTCTGGTGGTGAAAATGGACGACATGTCTAACCATCGTTTCTATGTGAATTATTTCTATATGCAGACTGAGCACATTGTGGTGGATCCGACGAGGTTCCCTAAGAAATGGAACTTTACACGTAAGTTTCTTATGCTTTTAGTCGGAGATATATCCGACCGTTTTCCGTTACAGTACTAAACCCTGTTATGTCTCTGCAGCCGAGAAATTTCTTCCTCCATCAGTCGAAGGTATCCGCGAGTGGGTGAGTGCCATCTTTCCCCATACGACGGGGGTTCGAACCTGGTCGGCCTTTTATGAAAAATTTGGACGCAGGCCCCTTACGGATGAGATGTCGTTTTTGTTTGTTACTTTTCCTCTCTTTTTACTTAGTTTCTTATATGCTATTTGTCGATGCCAGGGAGAGTGCGGAGAGTGAGGTCTCCTCCATTGGCTTTTCATCAGCCGGCATTGTCTGCTCGCCCTGTTGCAGTACCTGTCATTCGGCCTTTGTCGAGGGCTGCTTTAGTCGAGTCAGCGGCTGCGATTATTCCTGCGGAGGCCACTTCTCAGACTGAAGTTCCGACTCGTGTTACTCGTTAGACGGGTGAATCTTCCCGCACCAAGGAAGAAGAAGAGACGTCTAAGAGGCGACGAGTGGAATTCGAGGCAGCCCCTCCAACTGTAATACACCTGGACGACTCTCCCTTGACAGAATCTGGGGCAGGGGTTGATACTACTCCGCCCATAGAGATGGAGACAGCCATCGCATCTGCCCCATCAACGGAGATTTCTGCTGCTGTTGTTGATCAGCTACCTATCGTGATGGGGGGCCAGATGTCTGAGGCTGTCGTTGTAGTTTCAGATATACCCTCATCCTCCGTACCTGGTCGTGCTTCGTCTTCAGCTGCTGAAAGAGGAAAGGGCGTTGTGATCGATGATTATGAATCTGAGTCGGACCTTGATCCTAATGATGTTAGGATGTTTGAGGAGGGTATTACCCACTCGGTGGTTGGGTTAGGATGGACGACCCGTATTCTTGAAATTTCTTCGGATGTTAATCTCCTGGGGGACACAGAGGATCTGGTGCCACAGTTCGACATTCTGTGTTCTGCTGCCAAGAACAAGGCTCTCAGGAACGTTCCTGATGTTGAATTGATGAATGAGGTGGTTGCTATGGGTTTGAGGGTACGTTGTCCTTTTCTTTTATACATGTCCATTTTTCTTGTTGGTATGGTTTTAACCCACCTTCTCGTTTTTCAGACATACATGGTGGAAGTGGAGAGTATGCGCAGGGCTGACATTCGAGCCAAGCTTTTATTGAAGATGTTGGAAAAGTATCGGCGTTATCGCGACAAGTGCCGTGAGATGCACGAGCGACTGAGGGAGAATCCTAGTGCTTGATCCCTCGACGAGGAATTGGAGAAGAGAGATGAGCAGTTGATGGAGGCCATTCATAGGAACAATGTGCTTGAAGAGAAGCTTCGCATGAAGGATGAAGAGCTCGAGGTAGGAAAAGGGGTGGTTGCAGAGTGTGACTATCTGTAGGGGAAGATAAGGTCAATGCAGGCCGAAATGGACCAGAACCTTATCAAGGTCGAGGCGATGAGTGCAGAGTGGATGGGAAAGATGGCCGAGTTGGAGATGAAGGTCGTCGGGTTGGAGAGTATCGAGAGTGCTTGGTCTGCGGCTTTAGCAAAAGTGGCGACACTGGAGAACATTATCCGCATCCTCCAATCTGAGCAGGAGTCGGAAAGAGCGACGAAAACGCTAATGGAGGCGAGGCTTGAGGAGCACATATGTGAGATCGATTAGGAAGCTTCGACATTAGGAGATTGGGTCGCCGCTCTTGAGGTTGAAAGGGAGTGACTGTTGGCCCAGATTGAGTCTTCCTCCCTCGCTGCTCCCCGCCGCCTACACAAGCTTTGGGTTCATACTGAAGCTCATCGGGATATATACAAAAGTCTGTGGGAGGCGGGCAATATTGTTAAGGACGCATATGAAGAAGCACGAGCAAAGGCGCGGGAGGCCCGTGTCAATTGTGGTTATGACTCTGCGACTCCAGAGGCTGAAGAGGGTGCGGATGATAAGGGAGAGCTTCCTACAGATGACGGTGGCGGTGATGACGCCGAGTGAAAGAATGCTGTCTTAGTTTGTTTTCTGTTTTCTTTTTTATTCATCATCGATTATTGTTGTTCCTTTCTTTTTGTTTTTATTGTTGGCTTGGGCTGTATGTAATCTGCGACCGTTGGCGCGGTGACCTTGTATAAAGAAGAATTTTTTCGTTGTTATTTGCCTTGTGCTTATCTTTGTTTTCTCTTTTTTGTGGCTTTGGCATGGGATGGATTCTCGTATGACGAGTCCCGGTCTTTTCTTCCCTTTTTGTTTACTGACGTCCCTTGGCCTTAGATATATTTTGGACTTTTCCCTTTAGCAATGGCTCGTGGCCTTGTGGATATGATTTCGAACATAGCGAAATAGTAACCTGTCGACATTCGATCGAGGTCGAATTCTTCTTTTTGGCGAAGGCCCTTGGCCTTAAAGGGTGTTATTTCAAACTTATCGAAATAGTAACCCGTCGCCATTCGATCGAGGTCGAACTCTTCTTTTTGGCGAAGGCCCTTGGCCTTAAAAGGTATTATTTCAAACTTATCGAAACAGTAGCCCGTTGTCGTTCGATCGAGGTCGAACTCTTCTTTTTGGCGAAGGCCCTTGGCCTTAAAAGGTGTTATTTCGAACTTCTCAAAATAGTAACCCGTCATCATTCGATCGAGGTCGAACTCTTCTTTTTGGTAAAGGCCCTTGGCCTTAAACGGTGTTATTTCGAACTTATCGAAATAGTAACCAGTCGTCGTTCGATCGAGGTCGAACTCTTCTTTTTGGGGAAGGCCCTTGGCCTTAAAAGCTGTTGGTGTTATTTCAAACTTATTGAAATAGTAACCCGTCGTCGTTCGATCGAGGTCAAACTCTTCTTTTTGGCGACGGCCCTTGGCCTTAAAAGGTGTCATTCGAACTTATCGAAATAGTAGCCCGTCGTTGTTCGATCGAAGTCGAACTCTTTTTTTGGCGAAGGCCCTTGGCTTTAAAAGGTGTTATTTCGAACTTATCGAAATAGTAACCCGTCGTCGTTCGATCGAGGTCGAACTCTTCTTTTTGGTGAAGGCCCTTGACCTTAAAGGGTGTTTTTTCGAACTTATCAAAATAGTAATCCGTCGTTGTTCGATCAAGGTCAAACTCTTCTTTTTGGCGAATGCCCTTTGCCTTAAAAGGTGTTATTTTGAACTTATCGAAATAGTAACCCGTCGTCGTTCGATCGTCGAACTCTTCTTTTTGACAAAGGCCCTTGGCCTTAAAGGGATTATTTCGAACTTATCGAAATAATAACCCGTCGTTGTTTGATCGAGGTCGGACTCTTCTTTTTGGCGAAGGCCCTTGGCCTTAAAGGGTGTCATTTCGAACTTATCGAAATAGTAATCCGTCATCGTTCGCTCGAGGTCGAAATCTTCTTTTTGGTGAAGGCCCTTGGCCTTAAAGGGTGTTATTTCAAAATTATCGAAATATTAACCCGTCGTCGTTCAATCGAGGTCGAACTTTTCTTTTTGGCGAAGGCCCTTGGCCTTAAAAGGTGTTATTTCGAACTTATCGAAATAGTAACCCGTCATCGTTCGATCGAGGTCGAACTCTTCTTTTTGGCGAAGGCCCTTGGCCTTAAAGGGTGTTATTTCGAACTTATCGAAATAGTAACCCGTCGTCGTTCGATCGAGGTCGAACTCTTCTTTTTGGCGAAGACCCTTGGCCTTAAAAGGTGTAATTTCGAACTTATCGAAATAGTAGCCCACCGCCATTCGATCGAGGTCGAACTTTTCTGTTTGGCGAAGGCCCTTGGCCTTAAAGGGTGTTATTTCGAACTTATCTAAATAGTAACCCGTCGTCGTTCGATTGAGGTCGAACTCTTCTTTTTGGCGAAGGCCCTTGGCCTTAAAGGGTGTTATTTTGAACTTATCAAAATAGTAACCCGTCGTCGTTTGTTCGAGGTCGAACTCTTCTTTTTGGAGAAGGCCCTTGGCCTTAAAAGGTGTTATTTCGAACTTATCGAAATAGTAGCTCGTCGTCGTTGATCGAGGTCGAACTCTTCTTTTTGGCGAAGGCCCTTGGCCTTAAAAGGTGTCATTTTGAACTTATCGAAATAGTAACCCGTCGTTAGTCCCAGTTTTTGGAGAATCAGACGTCCTCTGGGGGAGTCCCGGTTTGTTTGACATTGTTTGCATTAGAGGGTGCAACGTCGGAGAGTACGAAATGTTGCTGTTTCGCTTAGGTTCGTTCAGCGCACACATCGTAGTTTCCTTGTCTGACTCCTGCCTTTCGGTTTGGAGGTGTCACCGGCGGGCGGTATTTCGGTAATTTTGTAGTAGTTTCTCATTCTTTAATTGAGATGTTTCTTTGCTAGCTCGCCCGCGCGGCACTTGTGTTTTTGCTTGAGCAAAGAACAAAAGGTGAGTTAAAATGATACTTTCCTTACCCCCATCCGGTGGTCCGGTGAAGGGGAGCAGGTTTGTAACGTTGTTCGTTTTGTTTGGCATTTCGATGGTTGATGGGGTGAGGATTTCTAAATTCGGTGACTCTACTCGGCTCTCCTTCCCCTTCTGTGCTGCGCCTTTGTCCCGCGTGGGTTGGGTTTTGCCTTAGCGCTCTCTTCAGTGGATAATGGTGTTTCTTGTCTTTGATCTAGGAGAGACTAGGAAATTTCACTAAGAAATCCCCACGGATGGCGGCAAATTGTTTGACTCAAAAGATATCAGAACCTTTTTGAATAAATCAATCAAAGAAAATGAAGGAGGTAAATCTTAGTCAGACATAATAAATTCCAGATCAATGAGCTAACAGAATAGATAGTATATAAGATGAAGTAGATGTAATCGATCTTATTGAAATTTTTCATTGTGGCTCCCATCAATCAATGGAAGAGGTAGTTTTACATGTTTTTTCTGTAGATTACTTCTTTCCTATGAAGATTACAAGAAGAGAACTTAGGGGAGAGAATGGGAAAGAGAGCCTCTCCTATCGAGGGTTTTTCCCTACTATATATAGTCTAGGCACCCTTGCCGTTTACTTGGTCCAACGCTCTCTCGCACCAAGTGTGCCTTGGTCGTCCTTTGGACATTGCTCCTTCTGACTCGACGGGTGTCGAGAATGAGGTGTAAAGTGGGCCATGTCGTCTTTTACTGCCCTGTCACTTGGGCGGGACATTGGTCAGCTCAGCCGAGACGGTCAGATTTCGACCAATACACTAAGGCCACTGGATTCCTGCAAAGTTTAGAAGGAAAACGATCTTCATATAGGAGATAACTTAGCAAAATAAAACAAAAGGCAAAATAATAAATTTGATCATATAATCGCCAATTGAAATGAAAGGATGAACACATACAGGCCCATGCTTGCATGTAATTCAAGTCTGTTGCACTACCAGACGTACTTAAGTAGGAGCAGGATGCCAAGTCTATAAGAAATGCTGAAATTTTATGCAATGTTTTTTACCTGTGCAAGAGCAAAAGGCACGGTTGGCTCACAATTATTTTCCAAAATATAATCCTACTTATTCTATTCTTTAATTTGTCTATTTTAGGAAATAAAATATCAATGGATTGATAATTCCTTACCTTTTTTATTTTTTTTTATTTTGATGTTGCAATCTTAGTTTGATCATCTGATACCATTTTGTACCTTTGTCAGAAATGTTGCAATTGAAATTCAATATTGATAAATGAATTACTTGTAATAGCGAATAGTGATGCTGGTATAAAACACGCCTTAATCCCTATTCATATATGTAATGTTCAAATAAAAAATTGAATGTTTAATGTATAGTTTTCATGGCTTTGCATAAGCACGATCTTGAAACTATATATATAAAAAATAGAATAGAAGTGCACATGAAAGAAAGTAAGAAGCTACTTCTATTGAGTTTTCCAATCCCATCAAGTACATAAATTGTCTAATTTCTTTATGCTGTAATACAAATTATCAGAATGAAAAAAGTAGAAAGTAACACATCCGCACATCACAATTATTAAAAGAAATATTTTTTGAAAATTCTCTTTAAATTCTTGATTGTAGCATACTTTACCGTCTATTCACCTAAACTATTGTCTTAATTCCATATATTTTAACAAAATATGATGGATAATTATTGGGTATAGAAAATACATTGAGTTATAATTTGTGTTTGAATTTATTTGACTTGCTTTATAGTCTTACATGTAATTAGTGCAAATGAAGTCTTCTGTACAGGAACTGCACTTGGTGTTGCACCAGTAGAAAGTATCTAAAAATATCAAATTTAAATATTTGTACCCTGTCGAAGTAAGGAACCATGATAGCTGAGATAAAAATATTTGCTTGTGCTAGAAGTTAATGAATATTATTCTGCAGCGTCAAATCTCACGACGTTTAAGAGTCTTATGGAAAATGAATTATGTACCATTTCTCTCCATGTGATATACGCTGTCTTTGGTATTTCTCACTATTCTTTTCACCAAGATATGAACGTTCCTAATCTGCTCAATTTAGGCGTTGTCCATCTTTCTTTTATTTGTAAGCATATAAATTTATTACTAAAGTAGAGACATATTAACACAATAACACGAATTATAAAGCATAACTATTTAGCGTTATGAATAAGCATATGACAATAGACTAACGAAGTACAGAACAATGTCCTTCCTAAGACATAAAGATCTTTTTGAATCATTTTCTTTGTTCCTTCAATGATCATTTATCAATATTGTAGGGCTGGTGAAGGGTAGAAACTGTTGAAATTTATGCTGGTACATAGTTATGGAAGATACTCCCAACAATTCAAATCTCATCAACATGTTCACCAAGCATTGTCGCTACAAAAACTTCACTTTCAGACATTAACAAAATTGTCACTTACTATATTTCCGTTGTAAATTCAACAAATATTAGCCCAGGTAGGTTGAACAATAAGGTAAACAGATACACATTAGGATACAATAGGTACATTCAATTGGGATAAAAGTCATAACCCTAAAATATAATTACACTTGATATACTTAGGTAGAGAACTTCCCCTTTTTGCATCAATTTTGAATCTATATAGTTATTGGTGTCCCTAGAGCGCGTATATTTTTAAGATAGTAAAATAAAAATAACAGATACTTTAACAAACTGCAAATACTACTCAGACTTCAGTTGTGCTGGCAAACTTCTGTTTTTTCTCTTTTAACAATAAATTCAAGAAGCAGCACGATAAAACTAAAATTTTCATGTAACTAAACTATTCAATCAAATATTACTGGAAATAATTCATATGCAAAATAGCTATCTATAAGGAGTAGCAATTTTTACCTTTTTTTTTTGTTCCAAGTATTACTTCTCATCTTCATCTCCCGGCATACATGAAGTTTACAGTCAAAATCTGAAGGACAGAGATCGATTAACAAGCACATGCAAATTTGAAATACCCCAAACATTGCAACAAAAATTGCAGAGCAAAATTGGAATAGAGAAATTTTAAGGGCCTGGATTATACAAATTGCAAAAATAAATCGAGTTTAAACTGCTAAATTAAATTAATTTAGCTGGATCCTGGAGGAAACAATCCAAACCCAACAACAATTGAAGGAAAAGAAACAGAAGAGATTATCTTGATGGAGCAAATAACAATGCTCTGAAATCCATGGAAAATACGATAATACGATGGAGAAGATATTGGGACTGAAGATGGAAAAAAGATGTGGTGGCTGAGACAGAAACCAAAAGGCTACACGTAGTATTTGTGGAAGGGGAAAAAGGCACGTATAGAAATTTTCTAAATGACTAATTATCCTCAAGCTTTTTTAAAAAGACATTAAACAGACATGTCGAAAATCTTTCTCTTCTAATATATAGAAAAATAACTCAATTGTTTATTGGTTTTAAATAAAATAAAAGAGCATGAACAACAAAGCAACGAATCTTTGTTATTTTTAATTTGCAATATTACCAAAAACATAAAGGAAAATTGTTGCTATAATATTTTAACTTAGCCTATACTAAAAGAATCCAGCGGTCCAAGAAATTGCTATTACTCCCTCCGTTTTAAATTAGATGAGGTATTGTACTTTTTAATCCGTTCCAAAATAAATGACATATTTCTAAATTTGAAAATAATTCAACTTTAAACTCTTCATTTTACCCTTAATGAGAAGTTTTTTTATAACCACACGAATGTCATGGCCCTACAAAGCTTTTACCCCTTAAACTTTTAAAACTATAAGTTTCAAAAGTCTTTTTTTCTCTTAAACACTGTGTCGAGTCAACCTGTCTCATCTAAATTGAAAAAGAGGGAGAGGGAGTATTCATATTTTAAAGATCACATCACATCCCAGGCAGATCTCTTTTAAACATTCAAAATCGTGACAGTGTAATTGAGATCCAATCATAAAATTGTGACAACACAATTGAGATTATGATCTTTTAAAATCGTGACAATATAATTTGAATCATGTATTAGTTATTCACAGGTTGAAAAATACTACCAAACAAGGGATTACTAACGTCAAAGCTAATACGTATATTATTTTTTCTTGATACGTCTATCAAACAACCCCTAATTGTTAAAGCCTTAAAGGCAAGCTTTGATGCTTTGTAGTACTCCTATGAGATTACGAGTTAACTTGAGAATAGATAATTTACTGCTAAAGTTTTAAAGTAATTATAATATGGCTAAACCGTTCTAATGAGTTAGTTCAGTCTAGTTCGAATTTTACCAAACTGAATTTAACTGAGCTTTTTGATCGATAAATTTTGATCAAAATCGATTGAAGTTGAATCAAGCCTAGCTTTAGTCGAGCTCCGACTCAACCCGGCTTTTCGCCCAAAGATCAGATAAAACTTATGATACTTCATTTGTATCCCTAGAAAACATTATTGACTTGATATTTATAAATGATTAGAAATGTTATAAAATAAAGACTGTAAAATAATTAAATCGAAGACAAGTATAGAGAGAGATTGATATATTATTCAACTTTAAACTTATGTTATATAATGAACTGAAATCTCCTATATTTATAGAAGAAAGGAAGCTGTTGTGTAAGTTGCTTGTAAGCTGCTTGTAAGTTACTTGTAACCCTGTGATTATCTTGATGGAGCAAATAACAATGCTCTGAAATCCATGGAAAATACGATGGAGAAGATATTGGGACTGAATATGGAAAAAAAATGCGGTGGCTGAGAAAGAAACCAAAAGGCTACACGTAGTATTTGTGGAAGGGGAAAAAGGCACGTATAGAAATATTCTAAATGACTAATTATCCTCAAGCTTTTTTAAAAAGACATTAAACAGACATGTCGAAAATCTTTCTCTTCTAATATATAGAAAAATAACTCAATTGTTTATTGGTTTTAAATAAAATAAAAGAGCATGAACAACAAAGCAACGAATCTTTGTTATTTTTAATTTGCAATATTACCAAAAACATAAAGGTGTTATGATAAAAATCAAAATATGGTGGATGTCTACTCTTCCTCCATGATCTTTCTCTCAAATGGTTAATGACATATTCAATGACATATTTTCTATGTTCAATGACATATTCCATGACATATTTTCTTCACTTTTCATGCCTATATAAAGGCCTTGTAATAGATAGGAAAATACACACAATTGAAGAAGAAAATCTCTTCCTTCTCTCTATCTCTATTTCTTGTTCAAGTTTTACTAAATTGCTTTTATTTCTTGTTCATGTTTTACTAAATTGCTTTTATTTCATAACACGTTATCAACACTAGTCTCTAACTAATTGTATATATATATCTACAAAAAAAATTCTACATCCGGAAAGATTACAATTAGAAGCTATACATATCATCACATGGTTAAATGTAAAGAGAAACTACATATGGTAAGTAATGAAATGTAAGAAGGTATGATTATCTTATACTTGTCATTCCTTTAAAATCTCATATGCACACAACTTCGTACTACACCTGTATTGCATAAGCACATATTAATATTACATCTTTTATATCACATGAATGGAATAAAATTTTCGAAGTTCTATATGTGAAAATCATAGTAGCAGTTAATTGTTGATATGATGCATGTCATGGTAACCAAGGATATTTTATATAAATTGTCCTATGCATATTTATGTGTTAACTATCTTCAATCTGTCCTGCCGCTTTAAACATTTTCTTTTACTTGGATGAATATTTTTTTTCCTTTTGGATTTTTACACTTGCATATAGTACCAAAAAAAAAGAAATAAAAAATAAAATAAAATTGGTCATACTGATTAAAAGCATAAATCATCTTGAAGAAAACAAGAAATACTTCACATCTTTATCTAGGTTGATTAATTAGTACTTCTATGATATTTGGAAAACAAACCAGCTATTTGAAAGTATACTTCATAATTTATGGTCGTATCATTTGAAAGCAAACAATGATTAGTATGATTACTAGAAGAGGTATTTTTGAGTATCCATGACCTACTTGATGCTTGCTACTGACTTACCAATTTTAAGTATTTTATATGAATGATGCACAAGCTACAACTGGTAAGTTGTTACCTATAATGTCACTTTTCAGGTAATATAAATGCTGAATTTATGTATTAGTACTATATATGTGTTATGTATACTTTTGATAAATTTATTCACTAATTGCTTGGTTGAATTGAGTGAAGGAAAGTCGTGGCGTTAAATCAAATCCAATAGGTAGGGTATACCCCGAAAACAACAATATTTTTTAGAGAGACTCAATAAATATTATGACAATGATTTTATGATCATTTTAAACTCTTATAGAATTTAGAAGAAATATTCTGACTACAAACGTTTGTATTTTATATAGATGCTATAAATAATTAATAAAGATTTACACTAATTTGAGATTTGTACACTTATTTAAGAAAACAAATTTGATTTGCTAAGTTGCAAATTAGTTTTGTATAACTTTCTTGGCATGTGATTGAAATTAAGGCTTGAGAATCAATCTCAATATTGTTTAGCCTATTATGCCATTGATTGAGGGTAAGACATGGGGATCAAGTCCTGATGCTCCATAATGATAAGAGTTGGGTTTGAGTCCCAATTTATTATGGCCTAACATGCCTTTATATTGGTAAGACATTGGGTTTGAGTCCCAATGTACCATATTGATGATATAATGATGACTAAAGAAAAATAATATATTTTTCATGAAAAGGCATGAAAATTGTCCCACTTGATTTGTTACATTCTTGAAGTGAATGTGATAACAATGCATAATAAGTTTCAATGAAGACAATTGGTTGAACAATGAACGTGAGCGTTCCAAATATCAAAATAATAATAATCATCACTATGATTATAAAAGGAGAACAATAAGGGTTCTCAAAATAGTCCTTCAAAATGTGAAGGCAATGCTTACCATCAAATTGGTATGAAAATAATAAAGCATGTCGCTGATTATGATCCATTCCTTGAAGAGAATGTGACTTATGATAAGCATTGAGAATGCAAACCCATTCCTAAAGTTGAATGTGGTAATATGTGATAAAAGCAATGAATAAAGACATGCAATTCATGATTATATGAATACCACACAACTCACCTCTAAGGGAGGTTTGAGTAAAATAAAGAGAATAAATATTATTGTGTGGTTACATGAATATGTCATTGGTCGCGTACATGTGATATGCCAAATATTATTTTGCCATGCCTTATAAAAGTTATTAAAGGCAAAATTAAAGCAAGAAATGATTTTGCTTATGATGATTTTGACCATGACAATTTATTATGATATAATTTTCTCCGTGAAGGAGACATTTACCATATGAATGGTATGATAAAAGATCTTGTAGTACAAAAGTTGTTAAGAACTCCGGAAAAACTAATTTGTTACTACCCGGATGAATAAACTTATTCATGACATTGATATTGTAAAGTCTCAAAAGAAACTTTTTGAGTTTCAAATATATAAGTCAAAGTGATTGGCATATTGAGACTATAAATGAAAGGAAGATTGAATATCTTCATATTTCTATAATCATACCGGGTAAATATGAAAGGTTACCCGATCTTCTTTCTATTTGTACTACACAAATATAAGCATGATGCTGGAATCATATGCCACAAGTAAACTAGAGATTTACTAAAATAAATATTAATTGGCATGACCGGTTGACCATATCGGTTCAATTATGATGCGAAAAATTAATTAAGAATTACATTGACACATATTGAAGAATAGAAGATTCTTCAAGAATTCTCTTGTGCTGCTTATTCTCATGATATACCAGTTAAAGGTTGGGATTGAATCCTTTGATTTCTTGAAGGAATAAAAGGTTATATATATATATATATATATATATATATATATATATATATATATATATATATATATATATATATATATATATATATATATATATATGGGCCCAGTCACCTGCCATGTGGACCGTTTACTATTATATGATTTTAATAGATGCATCTATTTTATGGTCACATGTGCATTTGTTATCAACTTGCAGTTTGGTTTTTGCAAGATTGCTTGCTCAAATTATTAGAGCACAATTCCAGAATATAAATTATGATGATTTATCTTAATAATACTGGTTTAAATCCAAGTTGGTTTAGCAGAAATTGTATGCCTCCAATTATAGCTAAATCATTGGTTATGAAAACAAAACTTCCAAAAATAAAATTTGGTATGAGATTTATTATTTAATATACAGCAGCACTTGTACGCATCTAGCCAAGTTATAAAAATTTCTCCCTATCACAATCGGTTCAGGGTTAGGAACCAAATAATTTCTATATAGAAATATGGATGTGCTATATGATTTAATTATGCCACCAAAATGCACAAAGTTGAGTTCCCAAAGATGGTTGGGAAATGTGTTGGTGATCCCAACATTAGGGGGAGAAAATGGGCAGCTGAGAAAGTGATACGTGAAATGAATTATTATGAATACATATAGATCCTCGTACAAGAAAATATAAACTTGAAGTTCAAGTGATAATTCATTTACAAATTATTGCCAGACGCATTTGTTGACCCAAAGCTAAATGTCATATTTCAGCTGCTAATGCTCCAAATAGAATAAAGTCCATGAGGGACAGAGTCTATGGCACGCATGAAGTGTAACAGACCAATCGGTTCCAAATATAAAACTCCTTGAAGAAGGAGAGGGGCAAATATTCAAAATGGTCATAATAAGGAGGCACGTGCCCTAGAAGAGCATCACGACATAACACTTCATAAGACCTCATGGGAGAGGCTCAGGTACCTGAAAATAATGAAATAAAGAGATCTCAATAAGTTATGTCTTTATTGGGTAATAATGGAACCGACATAAAATGATTGTCGACGATATTGTTAATATAATGTAGCGCTCAATATGATTAATATTGACGAGGATCTTGAGATCAAATCTGTCATGAAATTTAGACGGATAAAAGATTGGCCAAATAAAAAAAAATACTCAATAAAATTGACTTCACTTGAAAAATGTGAAGTTGGACGGATAGTCCAACACCTGAAAGTATAAAGTCAATTATGGTATAAATGTGTTTTTGTGCGAAAGGTTCAAGTCGATAGACATAAAGACGACTTGTGGCACAAGAAAATTAGTAAATATCCTCACATTGATTATATGTAGACATGTTCTCTTATAGTGGATATAGTCACTTCAGGTTTTAATCTGGCAATATATGAAAAACTTGATATGCGTATAGTGGATATCATTGAAAGATTTAAATTGTCTTGGAGCATATTAAGGTTTCCAAGAAATTTATTAAATAAAGCTTCAAAAATCCTTATACGGATTGAAACAATCAGGGCTCATGTGGTATAATCGCCCGAGAGAATACTTGTTGAAAGAAGGGTATAAGAATAATTCAATTTGTCCTTGTGTCCTTATAAAAGGATATGGATTTGAATTTGTTATAATCGCCATGTATGTTGATGATTCAAATATCATTAGAACTCCTGGAGAGCTTCCTAAAGCAGTAGACTGTTTAAACAATTTGAAATTAAAGATCTTGGAAAGACAAAATTTTGTCTTGGTCTACAAATTGAATATATGAAAGATGGAATTTTTGTCCTTCAATCAACATACACTAAAAAGATTTTAAAGAGTTTCTATGTGGATAAAACACATCCATTAAGTACCCCGATGGTTGTGAGATTACTCGATATAAATAAAGATCCACTCTGACCTCATGAAAATAATGAAGAGCTTTTTGGTCCTAAAGTACCATATCTTAATGCAATTGGTGCGCTAATATATCTTGCTAACACTACAAGGCATGACATAACTTTTTCAGTTAATGTCTTAGCAAGATAGAGCTCCGCTCAAGGAGAAATTGGAATGAAATCAAGCACATATTGCGTTATCTAAGGGGGATTACTGGTGTGGGCTTATTTTATGGCAATGATTGCAATATCGATCTTTTTGGTTATGTCGATGTAGGGTATTTATCTGACACACACAAGGCTTGATCTCAAACATGTTATGTGTTTACATGTGTGGCACTGTCATATCTTGGCGATCGACTAAGCAATCAATCATGGCTACTTCTTTTAATCATGCTGAGATAATTGCTATTCATGAAGCAAGTCGAGAATGTGTATGGTTGAGGTCTACTATACATCTTATTCGAGACAAATGTGGTTTGAAGTGTGATAAACTACCCAAAGTTTTGTATGAAGAAAATACAACATGCATAGCTCAATTAAAGGGAGGATTCATAAAGGAGTTAGGACAAAGCACATTTCACCTAAATTATTGTTCACACATGATCTTCAAAAGAATGGTAATATTAATGTGCAACGGATCCGTTCAAGTGATAATATGGCTGATTTGTTCACCAAATATCTACCGGCGTCAACCTTCAAGAAACTAGTGTACAAGATTGGGATACGAAGGCTCAACGATGTGAACTGATGATCTCATCAGGGGGAGTTAATACGCGTTGTACTCTTTTTTCCTTACAAGGTTTTGTCCCATTGGGTTTTCCTTGCAAGGTTTTTAACGAGGCAACCAAAAGGCGTATTTCTAAATATGTGTACTCTTTTTCCTTCATTAGGATTTTTTTTCTAATAAGGTTTTAACGAGGCACATTATTTATAGACATCCAAGTGGGAGTGTTATGATAAAAATCAAAATATGGTGGATGTCTACTCTTCCTTCATGATCTTTCTCTCAAATGGTTAATGACATATTCAATGACATATTTTCTATGTTCAATGACATATTCCATGACATATTTTCTTCACTTTTCATGCCTATATAAAGGCCTTGTAATAGATAGGAAAATACACACAATTGAAGAAGAAAATCTCTTCCTTCTCTCTATCTCTATTTCTTGTTCATGTTTTACTAAATTGCTTTTATTTCTTGTTCATGTTTTACTAAATTGCTTTTATTTCATAACAAAAGGAAAATTGTTGCTATAATATTTTAACTTAGCCTATACTAAAAGAATCCAGCGGTCCAAGAAATTGCTATTACTCCCTCCGTTTTAAATTAGATGAGGTATTGTACTTTTTAATCCGTTCCAAAATAAATGACATATTTCTAAATTTGAAAATAATTCAACTTTAAACTCTTCATTTTACCCTTAATGAGAAGCTTTTTATAACCACACGAATGTCATGGCCCTACAAAGCTTTTACCCCTTAAACTTTTAAAACTATAAGTTTCAAAAGTCTTTTTTTCTCTTAAACACTGTGTCGAGTCAACCTGTCTCATCTAAATTGAAAAAGAGGGAGAGGGAGTATTCATATTTTAAAGATCACATCACATCCCAGGCAGATCTCTTTTAAACATTCAAAATCGTGACAGTGTAATTGAGATCCAATCATAAAATTGTGACAACACAATTGAGATTATGATCTTTTAAAATCGTGACAATATAATTTGAATCATGTATTAGTTATTCACAGGTTGAAAAATACTACCAAACAAGGGATTACTAACGTCAAAGCTAATACGTATATTATTTTTTCTTGATACGTCTATCAAACAACCCCTAATTGTTAAAGCCTTAAAGGCAAGCTTTGATGCTTTGTAGTACTCCTATGAGATTACGAGTTAACTTGAGAATAGATAATTTACTGCTAAAGTTTTAAAGTAATTATAATATGGCTAAACCGTTCTAATGAGTTAGTTCAGTCTAGTTCGAATTTTACCAAACTGAATTTAACTGAGCTTTTTGATCGATAAATTTTGATCAAAATCGATTGAAGTTGAATCAAGCCTAGCTTTAGTCGAGCTCCGACTCAACCCGGCTTTTCGCCCAAAGATCAGATAAAACTTATGATACTTCATTTGTATCCCTAGAAAACATTATTGACTTGATATTTATAAATGATTAGAAATGTTATAAAATAAAGACTGTAAAATAATTAAATTGAAGACAAGTATAGAGAGAGATTGATATATTATTCAACTTTAAACTTATGTTATATAATGAACTGAAATCTCCTATATTTATAGAAGAAAGGAAGCTGTTGTGTAAGTTGCTTGTAAGCTGCTTGTAAGTTACTTGTAAGCTGCTACTGCAAGCTGCTTGTAAGCTGCTACTGTACCAGATATAGATAATCTTCTACCAGAGGTAATATTGAGGCTTATTTCCAATAGATTACTAAATAGATAAGCATATTTACGGCGGAGTCCCATATGGATAAGCTTCTTCAGGAAGCTTATTTGCAACGGAGTACTAAATGAACATCTATAATATAATATATATTTATAATACTCCCCATTGGATGTTCATTAGAAGATAATGTGCCTCATTAATTAAAAGCTTACTAAGAAAAATCCCATTGAAAAAAATCTTAGTAAAGGAAAAAGAGTACACATATTTAGTAAAACGCATTGCTAGGTGCCTTATTAAAAACTTTATAAGGAAAACTCCGTGGGAAAAACCTTAGTAAGGAAAAAAGAGTGCATTGCGTGTTTTATCCCCCTGATGAAAACCTTGTTTCAAATATTTGAGTCTCCGCATTCCATCTTGTATACCATCTTCTCAAAAGTTGAAGTTGGCAAAGATTTAGTGAACAAATCTGCCGGATTGTCACTTGAACGGATTTGTTGCACATCAATGTCACCATTTTTCTAAAGATCGTGTGTGTAGAATAATTTTGGTGACATGTGCTTCGTTCTATCTCCTTTTACAAATCCTTCCTTTAATTGGGTTATGCATGTATCATTGTCTTCGTATAAAATTGTGGGTCTTTTTCTCACATTCCAAACCATATTTTTCTTGAATAAAATGAATCACTGATCTCAACCATACACATTTCCTACTTGCTTCATGAATAGCTATTATCTTAGCATGATTTGAAGAAGTAGCAATAATAGATTGCTTTGTGGAGCGTCATGATATGACAGTACCTCCACATGTAAATACGTACCCGATTTGAGATCGAGATTTATGGGATCAGATAAATAACATGCATCTGCATAACCAACAAGATCTGTACTACCTTTGTTAGCATAACACAAACCCATATCAAGAGTTCCCTTTAAATATCACAAAATATGCTTAATCTCATTCCAATGTCTCCGTGCAGGAGAAGAGTTATATCTTGATAGTAAATTAACAGAAAAGTCTATGTCAGGCCTTGTAGCATTAGCAAGATACATAGGTGCACCAATTGCACTGAGATATGATATTTCAGGACTAATGAGTTCCTCATCCTCTTCTGGAGGTAGGAACGGATCCTTATTCACTTCAAGTGATCAAACAACTATTGGTGTACCCAATGGGTGTGCTTTCTCCATGTAAAAGAATTTTAATACCCTTTTTTTACAGTCAGATAGATGGATAAAGATTCTGTCTATTAAATATTGAATTTGCAAGCGAAGACAAAGTTTTATCTTTCCAAGATCTTTCATCTCAAATTTTTTCTTAAGATATTCAATTGCCTTTTGGATCTCTTGTGGAGTTCCAACAAGATTTATGTCATTAATATAAACAATAAGTATAACCTTCTTTCAGCAAATATTCACTGAGGCGATTATACAACATGCGCCCAGATTGCTTTAAACCGTACAAAGACCTTTGTAATATGATCGAGTTTATTTCTCGAGACTTTGAACTATATGCTTCAAGCATTTTAAAATCCTTCAGGAATTTTCATATAGATTTAATCAAATGACTCATATAGGTTATGACTTGCATTTAAATGGCATGACATCTTCAGGTGTCTGGACTGCAGGTCCTATCCTCACAATCTTTTACAATATTGTGCACTATATTGTATCAAATATATCGTCGACGATCATTTCATATCGGTTCACAAGCGACATAACTCGTTGAGATCTCATCACTTTCTTTATTTCCAGGTACCTGAACTTCGTCTGGAGTTTCATGAAATTTTATGCCGTGGGCTCTTCTAGAGCTCATTTACTCCTCATTATGATCATTTTGATCATTAGCTCCTATTATTTTTTAAGGATTGTTACCTTTGGAACCTATCAGTTTACTATGCTTCATGTGTGCAGTAAACTTTATCCTTCAGGGACTTTAATTTTAATAGGAGCATTTGCAGCTGAAATATGATATTTAATTTTGGATCAGCAAATGCTTTTGGCATTTGACTTGAATTATATTCTAAGTGAGGATCATATATATGATAATTCGATTCATATAGAATAATTTCTAGCTGTTTATTCCATCCCCTAAATATTAGAAAAACTAACATATATCCCCAATCTTCTTTGGGAAACCTTTCTTTGTGCAATGTGGTAGAGAAATTAATCATATACCACACATCAAAAGTTATTAGATAGTAAAAGTATTTGGTTTCTGATCCTAAACCAATTGTGAGGGGGAGGACTTATCATATATTGTTGGTCTGATGCATACAAGTGTTGATGTATGCAATTTGGAAAATCTTAGACCAACACATGAAGCTTTTTTCTCATAAGCAACAGTTTAGCCATTAATAGGAGGTATTCAATGCTAAACCAGCTTGGATATAAACCAGCATTATCAAGATGAACTGTCTTGATTTCATAATCTGAAAATTATGCTCTTAATTGAGAAAAGTAATTTCAAATGCCAAAATACATGTTGACAATACGCACATGTAACCATCTCATATATGTATCTACAAGTGGTTCACATGATAGGTGAATGTGCCCATATTCACCTTTTATATATTTCAGAATCAGGGGGCTTAGTCCCAACTTTAGCTGGTGTAATCAATTTATTATGAGAACAAGCAACACAACAAAATTCTTGAAGAATCTTCTAGTTCTTCATTATATGCTTATCCGAATCCTCAAATAGCTTATTTAAAAATGGCAAATGAAAACTTCAAATTTATCAAGGCATGTGCTATCTCTTAGCAAACTTCTGGTTTACTATGGCATAAACTTTTGCATTAGTAAACTTCTGGTTTACTGTGATACATGATGTAGTACAAATGGAAGAATAAGGTGGGTAACTTCTCATATACATATTATTTTACCCCCTATGATTGTGGAAATATGGAGATTTTCAATCTTCCAATCATTTGTAGTCTCAACATGATAGCCATTTGTATTAGTAAACTTCGGGTTTACTACAACATTTGTTTTGACCATAATCATATAATTTGAACGACATATTTGTATATAAGCTCTTCGACAACCTTTTTTTATTATCCACAATCCAATATTTATCAGACACTACCGATGTCATAAGTCTTCTAGACAAACAGTTAGCTCTTCAGGAGTTGTTGATACATTTTTTACTATCAAATATTGCTCAAACACTTCCGGTATTATGAGAGAAAATCATAATGAAACAACAACAACAACAACAACAACAACAACAACGACCCAGTATAATCCCACAAGTGGGGTCTGGGGAGGGTAATATGTATGCAGACCTTACCCCTACCCCGAAGGGTAGGGAGGCTGTTTCCAGGAGACCCTCGGCTCAAAAAACAATAGGAGATGATATATTAGTACCATAAAAATGCGTAATAAAAATAACAACAATATATAAGAGATATGAAATATGAAATATAGGATACTAAATACGAAATACGAAAATACGAAATAGATGGCTGGTATAGTACAACTAGAAGGTAAAGCCCTGCCTCAATAGACGACCAATGACATTCCTAGTCTAACTCCTAACTGGATAGTCTCCCTCTATTGTGTTGTAGAAATATTCACACTCTCCCCTAACCTACAACCCTAATGCTCGACCTCCATAAATCCCTATCAAGGGCCATGTCCTCAGTAATCCTAAGTCGTGCCATGTCATGTCTGATCACCTCTCCCCAATACTTCTTAGGTCTCCCTCTACCTCTCCGCGTGCCCACTACAGCCAGTCGCTCACACCTCCTCACCGGTGCATCAGTGCTCCTCCTCTGAATGTGCCCGAACCATCTGAGTCTCACTTCCCGCATCTTGTCCTCCATGGGGGCCACACCCACCTTCTCTCGAATATCTTCATTCCTAATCTTATCCATCCTTGTATGCCCGCACATCCACCTCAACATCCTATTTTCCTACTTCAGGAGGAAATTTCAATTGTGTTACGTCTTCAGGAGCAAATTTAAAATATGAAATATTGAATATATATCCTCTTAATCATATTACCTCTTCTGGAGGTGAATTGTAATATATTTACATCAAGAGCGTGTTCATATTTACGAGCTTTATTAATATTATCACATTTACATAAGGAAATGGATTAATATTTATCAAAAGTTTTCATCCTTCGGGGAACGGAACATCATTATCTGAACGTGCATTAATCACACTAAATTATGTGATGTCTTAGAACATCTTTTACTATTATACTACTTCAAGAGCAAATCGAGGCATGTATGTAATATAAAGAATATTTCTCTAGATTATCTTCAATTGTAACCATAGAAAGCCTAAGTTATCACTTCTGGTGGTCATAGGCATATACCACTTCTGGTGGTTAACAAAATTTAGTTACAATGAGATATGCGAAACATAACCACTTCTGGAGATTGTATATTTCTCGCAAACTCTGCTGGAGTTTAAGTGGATCTAACAATGTTATCCACTTTGTAATCCTTTATTAAGATAATTAGGATGAAAACAAATACCAAAATAGGTATTATATACATAACATATAACCAAGCAAGCGATGATAAAGATATTAAAATATAACCAAAAGGCTCAAATTAAATTATACAAGTTTGGCCACTCCATACGTAAGTGATATCCACATCACTACCACCAAGAAGAAAAGATTACTACCTCAAGGATATAATCTGCCTTATGATGTTTGGAATAAACAAGATCTAACCACAAACGTAAGAGCGTGACCTTACATAGGAGATGAACACTGAAATAGAAATTAAATTCGAAGTAAGTAATCAAAATAGCAGAGTCTCATGTTGATAACGTGTTATAAATAAAGATTGTAAAGTAAATAAACTGAAGACAAGTATAGAGAGTATAACGACCTGGCGTGTTGTTTTGAGAATTATAACCCCATTTCCCCCATCTATGCTTCTTTATATATTGTTTAGCTGTGTTGAGTTGTATCGAGTTGGTAGGTTTGGGTTCGGAGTAGTTTTGGAGTGAAATGAACACTTAGTATCTTAGTTAGAAAGCTAAGTTAGAAAAGTCAATTGGAACTTGACTTATGAGTAAACGAATTCGGATTTTTATGATTCGATTAGCTTTGTTGAGTGATTTTAGACTTAGGAGTGTGTACGGAATATAATTTGGAGGCCCGTGGTAGAATTAGGCTTGAATTCGCGAAAGTTGGTTGATTAGAAATTCTTATACTTGAATTCGAGGTTGATTTGGTGTTTTGGTATTATTTTGGGTGTTACGGAGGTTTTACTAAGTTCGAGTAGTGATATATAACTTGTTGAAGTTATTAGTTGAGGTCCTGTGGGCCTCAGGTGAGTTTCGGATAGGTTTGGGTTGTATTGAGCTCGTTTTCTTATGTTTCGACGCTATTTCTTCAAGCATAAATGATATCATATTGAATAAATGAGCTCCGATTTCTTTTTTGAGTGAAGATTTAGACCAGTATCGTAATTACGACCCGTAGAAAAAAGAAACGTCAAATTTGGACATCGTATGAGGATTTTATGATCATTTTACTAAGAATTAAGTTGTCAGATTTTTCAGAGTAATTACAAAATTGCCACTGACGGCGTATTTAAAAATTTGCACTATTTGTAAATATTGAAACCAACATATCTCATTCATTATAAGGTCAAATTGAGTGACTCAAAAGCCTAAATTGACTAGAATTTCACAAGAAATCCATTGGAGGCATAAAAAGTGAGTTTTGGAACCGTTTGGCATAAGAAACGAGATAGAATAGCTGGCAAAAAAATATATATAATAAGGGTTTGTTCATTCGATCATATTTTGAGTTGGGGAGCTCGGATTTGGGCGATATTAGAGGCAATTTTTACCATATGGATTGGGGTATGTGTTCTCTACTCGGTTTTGGTTATATTTCATGAATCCATTATCGTTTTTGGGATTTGATTGATGATTTCAAAGTGAAATTGAGGGAGTTAGGGTTTGAGTTTTGGAAAGTTTAAGTGAGGATTTGAGGGACCAATCAGAGTCCGATTTTGATGAATATTATATGGTTATACTCGGGAGAGAATGAGGTTTATTATTTTGCCATTTTTGACTAATTTCGAGACGTGGGCCCGAGGGCCGGATTTTGGCCGATTTCGGATTTTTGGCATTTTTTGTAGTTTTATTGTGGAATTCGATTCTTTAGCACATGGTGATGGTATTAATTGGGTTATGGTTAGATTCGAAGTTTTTGGAGACCAAGTCCATAGACGAGGCATCCCGGAGTAGGATTTTATGCGGTTGAGGTAAGTAATAGTTTTAACTCTGGCTTTGAGGGTATAAACCCAGAGAATTTGATAGCGTGTGACTGTTTGGAGGTGATAATCACGCTAGGTGATGGGCGTGTGGGTGTATACCTCGAGGGATTGAGACTTTGTCCGTCCCTTGAGGCAGTGAGGCCTAATAACCATTATCTGTGTTTATGCATTTACTTGTTGGTGAACTTGTATGCCTTCATATTAGAGATCATGCTTAGGCTTTATTCATGCTCACATTATTTGTACTCAGTCATAGAAATTATTGTACATGTTTACCTCAGTCTCTATTATTTTCTAATATGATGTGATACTTGATGTGGGTTGTGTTCCCTTATTTGTTGACGATGGTGAGGCTAGTGAGGTACATGATTGAGTAAGGCCAAGGGACTAGTTGTGAGGATATTAATATCATAGCGCGTGAGTTGTCTGCGTAGCACGTGAGTTGACCGTGCGGGTCCAAGTATTGATACCATAGCACGTGAGTTTCCCGTGTAGCACATGAGTTGACCGTGCAAATCCAGGTATTGATATGATGGCACGTGAGTTGTCCGTGCTTAGCGCTTGGGCTTTGGGAGTCCCTCCGAAATCTGTACACACCCCTAGTGAGCGCAGAGTGTTGAGTGTATTGAGTGTTGAGTGTTGAGTGTTGAGTGCGAGTGCTCAGTGATGGAGTGAAATTGCTGTGAAGTTGCATTTACTTTTGTTGTTGCTACATTTATTTGTTAAATTTCTTTGTGGTATTTACTGAGTTATGAAATTTACCTGTTTATTCATGTTAATTTTCTTTAAAATTGTGAAAATAAATAATTGGACTATTTTACTTAGCTCGTCACTACTGCTCAGTTCCTTAGTTATTTCTTTTACTACTGAGGTGGTTGTACTATACTACACCCCGCACTTTATGTGTAGATCCAGGCGAGTTAGAGCGCGACGATTGTTGAGTTTAGGCCGGCTATCTTTGGAGACTGCAAGGTAGCTGCTAGTGTCCGCAAGGCCTTTTTACTCCTCTTGTCATTTCTTCTTTTGGACAGTTAGACAGTTTATATATCTTCGTTTATAGTTTTGGACGCTCATTACTTAGTGACACCCCGATGTTTGGGACTCATTTTCATATTTTATATTATTTATATTTAGAGTTGGTTTAGTTTATCAGAAATTAAATTATTGTAAATGTTTTATTAAATTCTTATGATCAAATTAGTAGTAATATTTTGGGAAATAGGTTTGCCTTGTAACACGATAGGCGCCATCACGACATGGTTAGATTTTGATTCGCGACAAGTTGGTATCAGAACCTAGGTTACATAGTCTCACAAGTCATGAGCGGGTTTAGTAGAGTCTTGCAGATCGGTACGGAGACGTCTGTACTTATCTTTGAGAGGCTGCAGAACCTTTAGGAAAACTTCACCTTCTTGAATTCTTATCGTGATGTATTGATACAGCTTGAAGTGTAGCTCTTTGAATTCCTTCCATGCATTCATATGCGCACATGAGCGCTCGCTATTAGTTGTGCATCGACAGATTGTGATTTTCTGGATGAGGTGTGAGATGTGATTTCTGTGTATTGATGTTGGGCCAGTCTGGAGGACTTGAGGGCGGGTTTTGACTGTAGCTTGATCACTGAGGTATTGATTGTGTGAGCGCGTGCTTGTGGACTTATATGTTCGGTAGTGTCCCTATTAGTGAAAATAGTGGCTGGATGGATACGTGATGAGTATGATGTGACCGCAAGATGAGTTCATATGATTTGAATGTGACGAGAAGGTATTGCTGAAGGTTTCACCTATTTAAGACACCAGGTATGTTTTTAGACTCGTTCGAGGACGAACGTTAGTTTAAGAGGGGGGATGTAACGACCCGGCCTGTCGTTTTGAGAGTTATAGACCCATTTCAACCCATCTATACTTTTTTATATATTGTTCAGCTGTGTTGAGTTGTATCGAGTTGGCAGGTTTGGGTTCGGAGTAGTTTTGGAGTGAAATGAACACTTAGTATCTTAGTTAGAAAGCTAAGTTAGAAAAGTCAATCGGAAGTTGACTTATGAGTAAACGAATTCGGATTTGAATTTTTATGATTCGATTAACTTGGTTGGGTAATTTTAGATTTAGGAGTGTGTCCGAAATATAATTTGGAGGTCCGTGGTAGAATTAGGCTTGAATTGACGAAAGTTGGTAGTTTAGAAATTCTTATACTTGAATTCGAGGTTGATTTGGTGTTTTGGTGTTGTTTTGGGTGTTACGGAGGTTCGTCTAAGTTTGGATAGTGATATATGACTTGCTGGAATTATTAGTTGAGGTCCCGTGGGCCTCGGGTGAGTTTTGGATAGGTTTGGGTTGTGTTGCGCTCATTTTTCTTATGTTTCGACGCTGTTTTTTCAAGCATAAATGATATCATATTGAATAAATGGGCTCTGATTTCTTTTTTGATTGAAACGTTCGATCCATATCGTAATTATGGACCCGTACCAAAAAAATCGTTGAATTTGGACATCGTATGAGGATTTTATGGTCATTTTACTAAGAATTAAGTTGTCAGATTTTTCAGAGTAATTACGAAATTGCCACTGACTGCGTATTTAAAAATCTGCACTATTTGCAAATATTGAAACCAACATATCTCATTCATTATAAGGTCAAATTGAGTGACTCAAAAGCCTAACTTGACTAGAATTTCACAAGGAATCCATTGGAGGCATAAAAATCAAGTTTTGGGATCGTTTGTCATAAGAAACAAGGTAAAATAATTGGCAGAAAAATATATAAAATAAGGGTTTGTTCATTTGATCATATTTTGAGTTGGGGAGCTCGGATTTGGGCGATATTGGAGTAAATTTTAACCATATGAATTGGGTAAGTGTTCTCTACTCGGTTTTGGTTATATTTCATAAATCCATTATCGTTTTTGGGATTTGATTGATGATTTCAAAGTGAAATTGAGGGAGTTAGGGTTTAAGTTTTTGAGAGTTTTAAGTGAGGATTTGAGGGACCAAACGGAGTCCGATTTTGATGAATATTATATGGTTAGACTCGGGAGAGAATGAGGTTTATTATTCTGCCATTTTTGACTAATTCTGAGACGTGGGCCCGAGGGCCGGATTTTGGCCGATTTCGATTTTTTGGCATATTTTGTAGTTTTTATTATGCAATTCGATTCTTTAGCACATGGTAATGGAATTAATCTGATTATAGTTAGATTCGGAGCTTTTGGAGACTGAGTCCAGAGACGAGGGCATCCCGGAGTAGGATTTTATGCGGTTGAGGTAAATAACAGTTTTAACTCTGGCTTTGAGGGTATAAACCCGGAGAATTTGATAGCGTGTGACTGTTTGGAGGTGATAACCACGCTAGGTGACGGGCGTGTGGGTGTATACCTCGAGGGATTGAGACTTGGTCCGTCCCGTGAGGCTGTGAGGCCTAATAACCATTATCTGTGTTTATGCATTTACTTGTTGGTGAACTTGTCTGCCTTCATGTTAGAGATCATGCTTAGGCTTTATTCATGCTCACATTATTTGTACTCAGTCATAGAAATTACTGTACATGTTTACCTCAGTCTCTATTATTTGTTAATATGTTGTGATATTTGATGTGGGTTGTGTTCCCTTATTTGTTAATGATGGTGAGGATAGTGAGGTACATGATTGAGTAAGGCAGAGGGTCTGGTTGTGAGGATATTAATATCATAGCGTGTGAGTTGTCTGCATAGCACGTGTGTTGACCGTGCGGGTCCAAGTATTGATACCATAGCACGTGAGTTACCCGCGTAGTACGTGAGTTGACCGTGCGGATCTAGGTATTGATATGATGGCACGTGAGTTGTTCATGCTTAGCGCTTGGGCTTTGGGAGTCCCTCCAGAGTTTGTATACACCTCCAGTGAGCGCAGAATGTTGAGTGTATTGAGTGTTGAGTGTTGAGTGCTGAGTTCGAGTGCTCAGTGATGGAGTGACATTGCTATGAAGTTGTATTTACTTTTGTTGTTGCTGCATTTATCTGTTAAATTTCTTTGTGGTATTTACTAAGTTATGGAATTTACATGTTTATTTTTTTAAAATTGTTAAAATAAATAATTGGACTATTACTTAGCTCGTCACTATTGCCCAGTTCCTTAGATATTTCTGTTACTACTGAGGTGGTTGTACTATACTACACCCCGCACTTTTTGTGCAGATCCAAGCGAGTTAGAGCGTGGCGATCGTTGAGTTCAGGTCGGATTTCTTTGGAGACTGCAAGGTAGCTACTAGCGTCCGCAAGGCCTTGTTACTCCTTTGGTCATTTCTTCTTTTGGATAGTTAAACGGTTTATATATATTAGTTTATAGTTTTAGATGCTCATTACTTAGTGACACCTCGATGTTTGGGACTCGTTTTCGTATTTTATATTATTTATATTTAGAGTTGGTTTAGTTTATCAGAAATTAAATTATTGTAAATGTTTTATTAAATTCTTATGATCAAATTAGTAGTAATATTTTGGGAAATAGGTTTGCCTTGTAACACGATAGGCGCCATCACGACATGGTTAGATTTTGATTCGCGACAAGTTGGTATCAGAACCTAGGTTACATAGTCTCACAAGTCATGAGCGGGTTTAGTAGAGTCTTGCAGATCGGTACGGAGACGTCTGTACTTATCTTTGAGAGGCTGCAGAACCTTTAGGAAAACTTCACCTTCTTGAATTCTTATCGTGATGTATTGATACAGCTTGAAGTGTAGCTCTTTGAATTCCTTCCACGCATTCATATGCGCACATGAGCGCTCGCTATTAGTTGTGCATCGACGGATTGTGATTTTCTGGATGAGGTGTGAGATGTGATTTCTGTGTATTGATGTTGGGCCAGTCTGGAGGACTTGAGGCCGGGTTTTGACTGTAGCTTGATCACTGAGGTGTTGATTGTGTGAGCGCGTGCTTGTGGACTTATATGTTCGGTAGTGTCCCTATTAGTGAAAATAGTGGCTGGATGGATACGTGATGAGTATGATGTGACCGCAAGATGAGTTCATATGATTTGAATGTGACGAGAAGGTATTGCTGAAGGTTTCACCTATTTAAGACTCCAGGTATGTTTTTAGACTCGTTCGAGGACGAACGTTAGTTTAAGAGGGGGGATGTAACGACCCGGCCTGTCGTTTTGAGAGTTATAGACCCATTTCAACCCATCTATACTTTTTTATATATTGTTCAGCTGTGTTGAGTTGTATCGAGTTGGCAGGTTTGGGTTCGGAGTAGTTTTGGAGTGAAATGAACACTTAGTATCTTAGTTAGAAAGCTAAGTTAGAAAAATCAATCGGAAGTTGACTTATGAGTAAACGAATTCGGATTTAGATTTTTATGATTCGATAAGCTTCGTTGGGTAATTTTAGACTTAGGAGTGTATCCGGAATATAATTTGGAGGTTCGTGGGAGAATTAGCCTTGAATTGACGAAAGTTGGTAGTTTAGAAATTCTTATACTTGAATTCGAGGTTGATTTGGTGTTTTGGTGTTGTTTTGTGTGTTACGAAGGTTCGACTAAGTTCGGGTAGTGATATATGACTTGCTGGAATTATTAGTTGAGGTCCCGTGGGCCTCGGGTGAGTTTTGGATAGGTTTGGGTTGTGTTGCACTCATTTTTCTTATGTTTCGACGCTGTTTCTTCAAGCATAAATGATATCATATTGAATAAATGGGCTCTAATTTCTTTTTTGATTGAAGCATTCGATCCATATCGTAATTACATACCCGTACCAAAAAGAATCGTTGAATTTGGACATCGTATGAGGATTTTATGGTCATTTTACTAAGAATTAAGTTGTCAGATTTTTTAGAGTAATTACGAAATTGCCACTGACTGCGTATTTAAAAATTTGCACTATTTGCAAATATTTAAACCAACATATCTCATTCATTATAAGGTCAAATTAAGTGACTCAAAAGCCTAACTTGACTAGAATTTCACAAGGAATCCATTGGAGGCATAAAAAGCAAGTTTTGGGATCATTTGACATAAGAAACGAGGTAAAATAACTGGCAGAAAAATATATAAAATAAGGGTTTGTTCATTTGATCATATTTTGAGTTGGGGAACACGGATTTGGGCGATATTGGAGTAAATTTTCACCATATGAATTGGGGTAAGTGTTCTCTACTCGGTTTTGGTTATATTTCATAAATCCATTATCGTTTTTGGGATTTGATTGATGATTTCAAAGTGAAATTGAGGGAGTTAAGGTTTGAGTTTTGGAGAGTTTTAAGTGAGGATTTGAGGGACCAAACAGAGTCCGATTTTGATGAATATTATATGTTTAGACTCGGGAGAGAATGTGGTTTATTATTCTGCCATTTTTGACTGATTTTGAGACGTGGTCCCGAGGGCCGGATTTTGGACAATTTCAAATTTTTGGCATATTTTGTAGTTTTTTATTATGCAATTCGATTTTTTAGCACATGGTGATGGCATTAATCTGATTATAGTTAGATTCGGAGCTTTTGGAGAATGAGTCTAGAGACGAGGGCATCCCGGAGTAGGATTTTATGCGGTTGAGGTAAATAACAGTTTTAACTCTGGCTTTGAGGGAATAAACCCCAGAGAATTTGATAGCGTGTGACTGTTTGGAGGTGATAACCAAGCTAGGTGATAGGCGTGTGGGTGTATACCTCGAGGGATTGAGACTTGGTCCGTCCCGTGAGGCTGTGAGGCCTAATAACCATTATCTGTGTTTATGCATTTACTTGTTGGTGAACTTGTCTACCTTCATGTTAGAGATCATGCTTAGGCTTTATTCATGCTCACATTATTTGTACTCAGTCATAGAAATTTTTGTACATGTTTACCTCGGTCTCTATTATTTGCTAATATGCTGTGATACTTGATGTTGGCTGTGTTCCCTTATTTGTTAATGATGGTGAGGCTAGTGAGGTACATGATTGAGTGAGGCCGAGGGCCTGGTTGTGAGGATATTAATACCATATCACGTGAGTTATCCGCGTAGCATGTGGGTTTACCGTGCGGGTCCAGGTATTGATACCATAGCGCGTGAGTTACTCGCGTAGCACGTGAGTTGACCATGCGAATCTAGGTATTGATATGATGGCACGTGAGTTGTTCGTGATTAGCGTTTGGGCTTTGGGAGTCCCTCCGGAGTCTGTATACACCCCCAGTGAGCGTAGAGTGTTGAGTGTATTGAGTGTTGAGTGCGAGTGCTCAGTGATGGAGTGACATTGCTGTGAAGTTGCATTTACTTTTGTTGTTGCTGCATTTATCTGTTAAATTTCTTTGTGGTATTTACTGAGTTATGGAATTTACCTGTTTATTCATGTTTATTTTTTTAAAATTGTGAAAATAAATAATTGGACTATTTTACTTAGCTTGTCACTACTGCTCAGTTCCTTAGTTATTTCTGTTACTACTGAGGTGGTTGTACTATACTACACCCTGCATTTTATGTGCAGATCCAGGCGAGTTAGAGTGCGGCGATCGTTGAGTTCAAGCCGGCTATCTTTGGAGACTGCAAGGTAGCTGCTAGCGTCTGCAAGGCCTTGTTACTCCTTTGGTCATTTCTTCTTTTGGACAGTTAGACAGTTTATATATCTTAGTTTATAGTTTTAGACGCTCATTACTTAGTGACACCCCGATGTTTGGGACTCGTTTCATATTTTATATTATTTATATTTAGAGTTGGTTTAGTTTATCAGGAATTAAATTATTGTAAATGTTTTATTAAATTCTTATGATCAATTTAGTAGTAATATTTTGGGAAATAGGCTTGCCTTGTAACACGATAGGCGCCATCACGACATTGTTAGATTTTGAGTCGTGACAAGTTGGTATCAGAGCCTAGGTTACATAGTCTCACAAGTCATGAGCGGGTTTAGTAAAGTCTTGCGGATTGGTATGGAGACGTCTGTTAAGATGAGTTCATATGATTTGAATGTGACGAGAAGGTATTGCTGAAGGTTTCACCTATTTGAGACTCCAGGTATGATTTTAGACTCGTTGGAGGACGAACGTTAGTTTAAGAGGTGGAGGATGTAACGACTCGGCCTGTCGTTTTGAGAGTTATAGCCCCATTTCCCCCATCTATACTTCTTTATATATTGTTCACCTGTGTTGAGTTGTATCGAGTTGGTAGATTTGGGTTCCGAGTAGTTTTGGAGTGAAATGAACACTTAGTATCTTAGTTAGAAAGCTAAGTTAGAAAAGTCAATCAGAAGTTGACTTATGAGTAAACGAATTCAGATTTGGATTTTGATGATTCGATAAGCTTCGTTGGGTAATTTTAGACTTAGGAATGTGTCCGGAATATAATTTGGAGGTTCGTGGTAGAATTAGCCTTGAATTGACGAAAGTTAGTAGTTTAGAAATTCTTATACTTGAATTCGAGGTTGATTTGATGTTTTGGTGTTATTTTGGGTGTTACGGAGGTTTGACTAAGTTCGGGTACTGATATATGACTTGCTGGAATTATTATTTGAGGTCCTGTGGGCCTCGAGTGAGTTTCAGATAGGTTTGAGTTGTGTTGTGCTCGTTTTTCTTATGTTTCTACGTTGTTTCTTCAATCATAAATGATATCATATTGAATAAATGAGCTCCGATTTCTTTTTTGATTGAAGAATTAGATTTGTATCGTAATTACGGACCCGTAGCAAAAAGAACCGTCGAATTTGGACATCGTATGAGGATTTTATGGTCATTTTACTATGAATTAGGTTGTCAGATTTTTCAGAGTAATTACGAAATTGCCACTGACGGCGTATTTAAAAATCTCCACTATTTGCAAATATTGAAACCAACATATCTCATTCATTATAAGGTCAAATTGAGTGATTCAAAAGTCTAACTTGACTAGAATTTCACAAGGAATCCATTGGAGGCATAAAATACGAGTTTCGGGATCATTTGGCATGAGAAACGAGGTAGAATAACTGACAGAAAATATATAAAATTAGGGTTTGTTCATTCGATCATATTTTGAGTTGGGGAGCTCGGATTTGGGCGATATTGGAGGCAATTTTCACCATATGAATTGGGGTAAGTGTTTTCTACTCGGTTTTGGTTATATTTCATGAATCCATTATCGTTTTTGGGATTTGATTGATGATTTCAAAGTGAAATTGAGGGAGTTAATGTTTCAGTTTTGAAGAGTTTTAAGTGAGGGTTGAGGGACCAAACGGAGTGCGATTTTGATGAAAATTATATGGTTATACTCGGGAGAGAATGAGGTTTATTATTCTACCATTTTTGACTGATTCCGAGACGTGTCCCGAGGGCCGAAATTTGGCTGATTTCGGATTTTTGACATATTTTGTAGTTTTTTATACTGGAATTCGATTATTTAGCACATGGTGATGGTATTAATCTGATTATGGTTAGATTCGGAGCTTTTAGAGACTGAGTCCAGAGACGAGGGCATCCCGGAGTAGGATTTTATGCGGTTGAGGTAAATAACAGTTTTAACTCTGGCTTTGAAGGTATAAACCCAAAGAATTTGATAGCGTGTGACTGTTTGGAGGTGATAACCACGCTAGGTGACGGGCGTGTGGGTGTATACCTCGAGGGATTGAGACTTTGTCCGTTCCGAGAGGCTGTGAGGCCTAATAACCATTATCTGTGTTTATGCATTTACTTGTTGGTGAACTTGTGTGCCTTCATATTAGAGATCATGCTTAGGTTTTATTCATGCTCACATTATTTGTACTCAGTCATAGAAATTATTGTACATGTTGAGTGTATTGAGTGTACATACCCCCAGTGAGCGCAGAGTGTTGAGTGTATTGAGTGTTGAGTGCTGAGTGCGAGTTCTCAGTGATGGAGTGACATTGTTGTGAAGTTGCATTTACATTTGTTGTTGCTGCATTTATCTGTTAAATTTCTTTGTGGTATTTACTGAGTTATGGAATTTACCTATTTATTCATGTTTATTTTTTAAAAATTGTGAAAATAAATAATTGGACTATTTTACTTAGCTCGTCACTACTACTCAGTTCCTTAGTTATTTCTGTTACTACTGAGGTGGTTGTACTATACTACACCCTGGACTTTATGTTCAGATCCAGGCGAGTTAGAGCGCGGCGATCGTTAAGTTCAGGCCGGCTATCTTTGGAGACTGCAAGGTAGCTGCTAGTGTCCGCAAGGCCTTGTTACTCCTCTTGTCATTTCTTCTTTTGGACAGTTAGACAGTTATATATCTTAGTTTATAGTTTTGGACGGTCATTACTTAGTGACACCCCGATGTTTGGGACCCATTTTCGTATTTTATATTATTTATATTTAGAGTTGGTTTAGTTTATCAGGAATTAAATTATTGTAAATGTTTTATTAAATTCTTATGATCAATTTAGTAGTAATATTTTGGGAAATAGGCTTGCCTTGTAACACGATAGGCGCCATCACGACATGGTTAGATTTTGGAAACGAGGAGAGAGAGAGAGAGAGAGAGAGAGAGAGAGAGAGAGAGAGAGAGAGAGAGAGAGAGAGAGAGAGAGAGATTGATATATTATTCAACTTCAAACTTATGTATATAATTAACTGGAATCTCCTCTATTTGTTGAAGAAATGAAGCTGCTATGTAAACTGCTACTGCACCAGATATAGATAATCTTATACCAGGGGTAATATTGAGGCTTATTTCCAATAGAGTACTAAATAGACTAACTTATTTACGGCGGAGTCCCATATGGATAAGCTTCTTTAGGAAGCTTATTTACAACGGAATACTAAATGAACATCCATAATATAATCTATATGAAGTGTACAAAGTTAAAGTTATAAACATATTTACGGCGGAGTCCCATAGGGTAATAAAATTGTTGCAATACAAATAGTGTACAAAGTTAAAGAATGTGAAGTGTATTTTTGTAAACAGTTAATTTTTTAAAAAGAAGTTATGCAATGATTTAGTACACCAAACCAAACAGTGAATAAAAATAACGTCAGCATTACTAATACACCATATTCAATACTATTCTTTTACTTCCTATCAAACGATCCCTAAAGATAATAAATTGTGTGACTTAGGTCGATAGAAGTTAGATGTTGTGGTGAGAGGTACTTCTGTTGGGATAACAACAGAATATTTTTTTATAATTTAAATTAAGATATTACTAAATATTTTTTTAGTTATTACCCCATATAATATTACTCCATAAATTTGAGGTTATAATATTTGAGTTTCTGCCAATAGTTATTCATTTATGTATATAAAATTTATAAAATTTTGTGGGATTACAATAGTATGTATTAATACTAATATATATTTATAACAAGAAAGTCTATATGAACCTTTTATTTTTTTCATATAACAAGAAAGTCTATATGAACCTTTTATTTTTTTCATAAAACAAGAAAAGTAAATGCCAAAAATTATTTCCGCTGCTGGGTTTGAACTAAAGGTATTAAACGGGTGGGTCGGGCTGGGCCGGGCTGCTATTTTTTTGACCCGACGGGCCGGGCCGGGCAATACTTTATATGCCTCCTTAAACTGCATGTGCCAGACTCTGAACGAAAATTTAAGATTTGACCACAGTTCTTGCACTTTACTTTCTGACCTTCTTCATTTTCTTCTACCACCTCAAAGTGTTGCCAAACATATGAGCGCACTCTAGAAGTACGAGGCATGATTTAAATTGAATTGCGATTTGAGAATTTGAGATTGAAACTTGAAATCTTGAAAATTGGAGAATGAGAGAATGAGAGAAATTGAGATTGACAAATGAGAGTTGAGTGAAGAAATAAAGAAGAAGGAGATGTATTTATAGTTTTAGAGAAGGTTAATTTTGTAAATTGAAAAATGGTTAAAAATTAAAAAAATAAATAGGCTATTTGTGCAATATTTCCGTTGGCCAACGGACCAAAACATGGTCTGACCGTTGCCAACGGTTTGTGGGGCCCACTAGTTCGAAAAATTAAAAAAAAGTATAGCTGTTTGAACCGGGCCGGTCCGGGTCGATTAACCCGGTAAGATGTACTATTCACTCTACCGGGTTCAACCGGTTCCGGTTACCCTTTTTGGGCCAACTAAACCGAGCCAACCCCCTTACCCAGCCCAGCCCAGCCCCCTATTACCGGTCCGGGCCGGTTTCGGGTTCTATCGGTCTGGGCCGGGCCGGAACCGGTCCAACCCAGCCCATTTAACATCTTTAGTTTGAACCCGGAATCTTTCAAATAGAGAAGGATTTGACCAGTGCTACAGCGGATCAAGTTGTTAGATTACCTGCCAATATAATTTGCAAGAAAGAAACTTGTGAAGACTTTTCATCTATGTGACTACTATTGTAAAATTGTTACTTTAATTCTCAAAGAATTGAATGCAAGATGTTCATTACTTTATTTTATTTATTTTTAAGTTTTATTTTGTCTTTTGTACCTAATAATGTTCACTAGTCTCAATACTAGACAAGCCAACAACCTCAATAAATCACAAATTCTCTTAAGTTTGAATACATAATAATTAGATTTAACAGAAAATCCCACAATTACTGGTACAAATACACTCCCAAAATCTGGTGTCAGAGTACATGATCATCTAAATGATAACATAGTCAGACTAATAAAATATTGTCTGAAAATATAGATCAGTACAAATAACTGAAAGGAAATAGAGTCGAGGTCTGCGAACGCCAAGCAACTATCTCGATAGTCTCCAACAAATAAATCTTCGAAATCCAGCAGTCGTATTATCCGGAAGAACCTGGGCTGAAAGTAGTGACGAGCTCAACAGGTACAGTCCAATATAGAAATAACAGTACTGAAATGTAGGCATATTTTCAAGTTCAACGGGTAAGCTCAATACAAGTAAAATAAATCAACTCTATATGATATGAGGAATATGACAGCTCTATATCTATATGCCAATGTACATGTTGTATGTGATACACCTCAATGGAAGCCTCATGCACTCACACTCTTAGAATACTCAATCACTCGGTACTGTATGTGGCCAATCCAGCCCAGGTGTCACGACCCTAAAACTGACCCGGTCATGATGGCGCCTATCATGAAACTAGGCCAGACGACACCAACCCAAAACCAACCAAAAAATCATAAGAAGTCATTTTAAGCCATTAATTAACTAAAATCTCATAATATAAGTTTAAATAAGTAGTGCAGAAATATAACACAAGCCTGATATCGGGGTGTCACAAGTCATGAGCATCTACTACAACTGTTCTGACGATATCAAGGCCAACATAGTCGGGAAAATCAAAAAAATACACTAAGGAAGAATAAGGGAGGGAGAAAAGAGGACTGCAATTGCCAGGCAGCTACCTCGCTAACTCTGATGAACCTTTCAATGAGTAATCAATACCCGCCATCGGGTTCAGAAATACCTGAATTTGCATATAAGGTGCAGGGAGTAATGTGAGTACACCAACTCAGTAAGTAATAAAAGTAAATAAAAACTGAGCAGTAAGAAATCACGTAATCCACGTCATAGCATCACAGTGGGTGCAGTATGTTTCCAAAACATGATACAAATTAAATCATCTCGTTAAACTCCGATTTCAGTAAAAGTCCTTTGAAAAATGTCTGTCTAACAGTTTCAATAGAGGTTCAATATTGTTTATAGTGAAAGTGATGAAAATCATAATCGGCCCCTTGGGCAAAACATAGTTCGTATACAGCCCCTCAGGCAAACATAAATCATAAACATCCCCTTAGGCAAACCTCTCGGTCACTCATATACATCTCATAAAATAAAAATCTCAATAAAAATAGGAATAACCAAATCAGTAATTAAATTTTGAACATCTCGTAAAACTCCAATTTCAATGAAAGTTGTTCAAAATATTTGTTTAATATTTTCAATAGAGGCTCAATATAAAGATGAGTGCACATAGTAATTTCATAAAACAAGTCCCTCGGGCAAAGCATCACTCGTGTATGTATGTATATATATATATATATATAGCCCCTCGGGCGAGCCTCTTAGTCACTTATGACTTAACTTTCATCAATCAACACTTACACTCAGCACTCACACTCAATAGGTACCTTATAATAACTGATGCAGCATGCAGACCGATCCATAAATATAGTCGAATATGCTCACTGGGGGTGTGCAGACTCTGGAGGGGCTCCTACAGCCCAAGCACCATATCGCTGCGGCGTGCAGCCCGATCCAATATCATTGCGGCGTGCAGCCCGATCCTCTTTTTGTCTTAAAATTCTTTTTCAGCAGAATCTAGTTGTTCCCTTTACCTCGATTTGCATGTGCAGTACAGGCGCATCTCCGGAAAGCATTTATGTGAAAACTAAGTAAAATAAGGAAATTGGCTTTTAAAATTGGTTAAAGTTGACTTTGGTCAACATTCTTCGTAAATCGACCCGCACCTGTGATCTGACGGTCTCGTAGGGTCTGTAGTAAAATATGGGGCTTGGCTATATGCCCGGAATTGAATTCCGAAGTCCCAAGCCCGAGAAATGAATTTTTGAAAGAAATTGTTTAACTGAAATTATAAGAATTTTTGGAAATGAAAAGATGTTTGAAATTGATGGTATCGGGCCGTATTTTGGTTTTGGAGCCCGGTATAGGTCTAAAATAATAATTAAGTTGAATCTGTGAAGTTTGGTAAGAATCGGAGTTCGTTCAGTATAAATCGGACCCTTATTTGAGAAAATATTAATTTTGATGTTCATGAGTGATTTCATGAATTTGATCTTTAATTCATAGTTGTTGATGTTATTTTGATGATTTGATCACACGAGCAAGTCCGTATGATGTTTTTGGACTTGTGTGCATGTTTGGTTTGGAGCCCCGAGGGCTCGGGTGAGTTTTGAATAGGCCGCGAAGTGAATTTGGACTTAGAGAAATGGCAGTTGCAGGTTCAGCTGCGTTGCAGGCTCTGATCTCGCAATTGCGAGGTCAAGCTTCGCAATTGAGAGCCCAACTTGCTTGGCAATTGCATGGGCTTGATCGCATTTGCGAAGAAAGCCTTGCCTGCCAGTGTTCACAATTGCGAACCACCCTTCGCAAATGCGAAGTCATCAGGGGAGGGCCAGTATCGCAATTGCGACAACTTGTTTGCAATTGCAAGGTTATCAAACAATGCTCAGGTTTGCAAATGTGAGGCCTTATCGCTTCGTAATTGCATTGCGAAGGTCCTGTCGCAGTTGCGACATCTGCGACCAGTTAATTGGGACTTAGACGGATTTTTCTTCATTTTTCAAACTCTCTCAAACCCTAAGATCTCTTGGGCAATTTTCTAAAGAAAATTTGTTCTCCAAATCAATTGTAAATCATTTCTAACTCATTTATTTTAATCCATAACATCTTTTCACATGATTTCAATTCAAAATCAAGGGTTTTCATGGGGAAAATTGAGTGTTTTGAGTAGAACTTAGGATTTTCAATTTTTGGAGATTTGGACCTCGATTTGAGGTCCGATTTCAAAACAAATTATTTATTTGAGTTCGTGGGTGAATGGGTAATCGAGTTTTGGTTCGAACCTCGGGTATTGACTATGTGGGCACGGGGTCAATTTTTGACTTTTTGGGGAAATCTTTAGAAAACCTATTTTCATGCATTAGAATTGATTCATTTAGCATTTATTGATTTCATTAAGTAAATTATGGCTAGATACAAGCGAATTGGTGGTGGAAACAAGAGGTGAAGCGGTATTTGAGGCTTGAATTGTGTTCGTAGCATCAAGGTAAGTGTTTGGTCTAACCTTAGCTTTAGGGATTAAGAGTTGTGTCTTATTTGCTATGTGTTAATTGTCGAGTAGAACGTATAGGTGTGGTGACGAGTATCTATACGTCGATGTCAAGCATGCCCGTGAGTCTTATACTATGATTGATGTGAATCTATTTCGTATTGTTCATGCTTTATATGATGATTTCTATTGTTGAACAAGGGGAAGTATTATTGGTAATTGAACATTGTAGAGCGTTGGCTCAAGTTGAGAATTGAGTTGTGAAGTAATTGTGGAAAGGAGAAGGGGTTTATGATATTGTCTCCCTTTCCGGGATATTATTGCTTTTGATATTATCTCCCTTGCCGGGATGTTATTACTCACGATATTGTTTTCCTTGCCGGGATATTGTTGTTATGCTATTGTTCCCTTGTCGGGATTTCATTGTAATATTATTGATTCCCTTGCCTAAATTGCTTTGTGATTGTTGCTTGGGTGAGGAAGAGTGTAAAGCATGAAGGGTGATACCGTGCATGATTTTGAGAGTGTTAATACACGAAGGGTGATGTCGTGCCGATATGTGAGGTAAAAGCACGAAGGGTGATGCCGTGCCATGATATGAGTGATATTGCACGAAGGAAGATTCCGTGCCATGATTATGTGAGGTAAAAGAATGAAGGGTGATGTCGTGCCGATTATATTTATTCTTATGATGAGAACGAGAGTAAAAGCACGAAGGGTGATGCCGTGCACTAGTATTGTTCTTCCTACTCTTGCTTATAGTTGAATATTGGTATACTTTATGCTTCTTTACTGAAATTCTATTGTACTTGTTATCCCCCCCACAACATGTTTCCCCTTACCAACTTTAACTATTAGTTTTGTTGTTATTACTTGTTGTATTTAATATAACTGTACAGGTTTATTTGGTAGTCTTGTCCTAGACTCGTCACTACTTCACCGAGGTTAGGCTCGACACTTACCAGCACATGAGGTTGGTTGTGCTGATACTACACTCTGCACTCTTTTGTGCAGATCTTGGTACTGGAGCATACGGACCTTATCTAGGGGTTTCTACCTTCAGTCCATCGAAGACCCGAGGTAGTCCTGCAAGCATCCGCAGGCCTTGGCGTTCCCTTCTATCATTTCCTTTCTGTTTTTTCTTATTCAGAGACAGACTCATGTATTTCTATTCAGACCTTATTTGTAGTATTCGTAGATGGTTCTTGACATTATGACACCAAATTCTGGGTAGAGCTGTATTTAGACTTCCGCAATTTGTATTAAGTTAAATTATCAGATTTCGTCATCCACATTGCTTTTGTTATTATTATTCCGCTGTCATTAAATTGTAAACTCGTAACTGCTTATAAATAAGGTAAAAATATAATAATATGTGAATGTGTCGGCTTGCCCAGCTTCCACGAGTAGGCGCCATCACGACTTCCGAGGGTGAAAAATTCGGGTCGTGACAAGTTGGTATAAGAGCGCTAGGTTTCTTAGGTCTCACAATTCATGAACAAGCTTAGTAGATTCTGAGGATCGGTACGGAGATGTCTGTATTTATCTACTAGAGGCTACATAGTAAGGAAAAACTTCACATCTGTTCCTTCCTGTCGTGCGACTTGATTTCTCAATGCTAATTGAACTTCCACTCTGTTCTTTCATAGATGGTGAGAACACATACCGCTTCGTCAGCTGACCAGTAGCCCGAACCCCCAGTAGCAGCTCCTACGAAGGGAAGAGGTTGAGACTATGCTAGGGCTCGAGGCAGGGGCAGGGGTCAGTCTAGAGCTCGAGCAGCAGCACCAGTGGTAGAGCGTCAGGTTGAGTTTGACGACGAGGTTCCAACCCAGACAGTTCCAGCTGGACCAGCTCAGGTCCCAGAGGGGTCATCGCCACCCCGGTACTTTAGGATGCTCTGGTTCATCTAGTGGGCCTTATGGAGAGTGCCGCTTAGGTAGGCTTGCTTCCTGTAACACCAACCATCTCTCAGGCTGGACGAGGAGCCCAGACTCCTTCTACTCGCACTCCGGAGCAGATGGCTCCCCAGTTTCAGATTCCAACAGCTCAGCCAGTTGGGGTAGTTTAGCCGGGTATTGTGGCACAGACCGGTGAGGGGCCAGCTATGTCTATTGATGCCTTGTGGAGGTTGGACAGGTTCACCAAGCTATTTACTACTACTTTTGGTGGTACATCTTATGAGGATCACTAGGATTATTTGGACAGTTGTCATGAGGCTCTAGGGAACATGGGATAGTGGAGACCAATGGGGTCGACTTTACTGATTTTTGACTGTCTGAATCCTCTAAGACTTAGTGGAGAGATTATTATTTGGATAGACCAACTAGGTCACCCGCTTTGACTTGGGATCAATTCTTTCAGCTATTTCTGGAGAAGTTTCTTCCTATCACTCAGAGGGAGAACTATCGGAGGCAGTTTGAGCATCTCTAGCAGGGTTCTATGACTGTCACTCGGTATGAGACCAGATTCATTGACTTGGACCGTCATGCTCTTCTTATACTTCCCACTAGGAGAGAGATGGAGGAGGTTCATTGAGGGACGTGTTCAGCCTATTCGATTGCAGATGGATAAGGAGACGAGGAGCGAGATTTCTTTTCAGGATGCGGCCAATGTGGCCAGGAGAGTTGAGATGGTTCTATCACAGGGGAGTGGTCAGGGGTCTGACAAGAGGCCTTGTCATTTGGTCATGTTCAGTGGTGCCTCATCTGGAGGCAGGGATTCTTTTGGTAGGGGCCATCCTTCTAGGCCGTTTCATTCAGCACTTCAGGATTCTCACGGTGCACCAGGTGGTCGTGGTTCTTATATGCAGTATTCTGATCAGTTGCCCTACAGTGCACCACCAGCTTCTATCAGTGCACCGCCACTCCAGAGTTTTCAGGGTGGTCATTCAGACCATCAGGGTCAGCAGTCTCAGTAGTTGAGGGCTTGTTATACTTGTGGCGATACGAGGTATATTGCTAGATTTTGCCCTCGAGCACCGAGCAACTCTCAGCATTAGGGTTACTGTGCCAAGGTTTAGGCATTGAGTGTTCCACCGCCCGCTCAGCCAGCTAGAGGTGGGGGTAAAGGTGCTAGAGGTGGAGGTAGAGGTATTAGAGGTGGAGCTCAGGCTGCTAGAGGTGGAGGCCAGCCAGAAAGAGGTCGTCCCAAAGATGTAGCTCAGAGTGATAGGGCCCAACCCCGATGTTATGCTCTTCCAGCCATGCCTAAAGTTGAGGCCTCTGATACAGTTATCACAGGTACTGTTTTGGTTTGTAGTAGGGATGCTTCAGTGCTGTTTGATCCAGGGTCTACATACTCCTATGCGTTATCTTATTTTGCACCGTATTTGATCATGCCTAGTGATTCTTTGAGTGCTCCTATATATGTGTCTACACCGGTGGGTGATTCTATTGTGGTAGATCGTGTCCATTGTGCTTGTATGGTTGTGATTAGGGGTCTTGATACCTGAGTAGATATGTTACTTTTGGATATGGTTTATTTTGATGTCATATTAGGGATGGACTGGTTATCACCTTACCACGCTATCTTGGACTGTCATGCCAAGACTGTGACCTTAGCCTTGCCAGGGTTGCCTTATTTAGAGTGGAGAGGGACTCCTAGTCATTCTACCCATAGTGTTATCTCATATATGAAGGCTCAGCGAATGGTCGAGAAGGGGTGTTTGGCCTATTTGGCATATGTTCGTGATTCTAGTGCTGAGGTTCCTTCTATGGATTTTGTGTCTGTAGTTCGTGAGTTTCCTGAGGTATTCCCTTCAGACCTACCGGGTATGCCTCCCGACAGGGATATTGACTTTTGCATTGATCTTGCTCCGGGCACTCAGCCCATCTCTATCCCGCCATATCATATGGCCCTACCTGAGTTGAAAGAATTGAAGGAGCAGTTGCAAGACTTGCTTGATAAGGGCTTTATTAGACCTAGCGTCTTGCCTTGGGGTGCACCGATGTTGTTTGTTAAGAAGAATGACATATCGATGAAGATGTGTATAGATTATCGGCAGTTGAACAAGGTTGCAATCAAGAATATGTATCCATTAGTGAGGATTGATGATTTGTTTGACCGGCTTCAGGGTGCCAAGGTATTCTTGAAGACTGACTTGAGATCTGGCTACCATCAGTTGAGGATTAGGGCATTCGATGTCCCTAAGACAACTTTCCACACTCGGTGCGGGCATTATGAGTTCTTGATGATGTCATTTGGGTTGGCAAATGCCCTAGTAGCTTTCATGGATTTGATGAACCGAGTGTTCAAGCCTTACTTAGATTCATTCGTGATAGTCTTCATTGATGATATTTTGATTTATTTCCACAACCAGGAGGAGCATGAGCAGCATGTGAGAGTTGTTCTTCAGACTTTGAGAGATAGTCAGTTGTATGCTAAGTTTTTGAAGTGTGAGTTCTGGTTGGGATTAGTTGCTTTCTTGGGTCACATTGTATCAGCAGAGAGTATTCAGGTAGATCCGAAGAAGATAGAGGTAGTCAAGGACTGGCCTAGACTCGCATCAGCTATAGAGATCCGGAGTTTCTTGGGTTTGGCAGGCTATTACCGTCGGTTTGTGGAGGGGTTTCATCTATAACATCCCCTATGACCAGGTTGACCCATAAGTGTGCCCAGTTCAGGTGGTCGGACGAGTGTGAGGTGAGCTTTTAGAAGCTCAAGGTAGCTTTGACTACGACACCGGTGTTGGTATCGTCTACAGGTTCAGGTCCATATACAGTTTATTGTGACGCATCTTGTATTGGACTTGGTGCAGTGTTGATGCAGGATGGCAAGGTCATTGCTTATGCTTCGTGACAGTTGAAGATTCATGAGAAGAATCATCCAGTTCATGATTTGGAGTTAGTAGCCATTGTCCACGCGCTGAAGATTTGGAGGCATTATTTATATGGCGTGTCATGTGAAGTGTTCATAGGTCACAAGAGTTTGCAATACTTGTTCAAGCAGAAGGAGCTAAATTTGAGGCAGAGAAGGTGGTTGGAGCTATTCAAAGACTATGATATCACCATCTTATATCATCCGGGGAAGGCCAATGTGGTGGCCGATGCTTTGAGTAGAAAGTCAGTCAGTATGGGTAGTCTTGCGTATATTCTGGTCGGTAAGAGACCGCTTGCTTTGGATATTCAGGATTTAGCCAATCAGTTCGTGAGGTTGGATATTTCTGAGCCCAGCTGCATGTTAGCTTGTACAGTCGCTCATTCTTCAGTATTTGAGCGTATCCGAGATCAGCAGTATAGTGATCCTCATTTTTGTGTCCTTAGGGACATAGTACGTCACGGTGGTGCCAAGCAGGTCACTGTAGGAGATGATGGGGTGTTGAGGATGCAGGGTCGAGTGTGTTTGCCTAATGTAGATGGACTTCGAGAGTTGATTCTAGAGGAGGCCCATAGTTCCCGGTACTCTATTCACCCAGGCACCGCTAAGATGTATCAGCATTTGCAGCAACATTACTGGTGGAGGTGGATGAAGAAGGATATTGTTGTGTATGTGGCTCGGTTTTTGAACTATCAGCAGGTAAAGTACGAGCATCAGAGACCTGGTGGTTTATTTCAGAGGATTGAGCTTCTAGAGTGGGAGTGGGAGCGCATCACTATGGACTTCGTTGTTGGATTCCCATGGACTCAGAGGAAGTTCGATGTAGTGTGAGTTATTGCTGATAGGCTGACCAAGTTAGTGGATTTCATTCCTGTGGCAATCTCCTATTCTTCTGAGAGGTTAGCTAAGATCTATATCTGGGAGATTATTCATCTTCATGGTGTGCCCGTGTCTATTATTTCTGACCAAGGTACGTAGTTTACCTCATATTTCTGGAGGGCAGTTCAGCGTGAGTTGGGCACACGGGTCGAGTTGAGTACAGTATTTCATCTTCAGATGGTCGGACAGTCCGAAAGTACCATTCAGATTTTAGAGGATATGCTCCGAGCTTGTGTTATTAACTTTGGAGGCTCTTGGGATCAGTTCTTGCCTTTAGCGGAGTTTGCCTACAACAAAAGTTACCATTCGAGCATTCAGATGGCCCCCTATGAGGCTTTATATGGTAGGCGGTGTCAGTTGCTGGTTGGGTAGTTTGAGATGGAAGAAGCTCGGTTGTTGGGTACGAATCTAGTGCAGGATGCCTCGGACAAGGTCAAGATCATTCAGGATAGGCTTCGTATAGCTCAGTCTAGGCAAAAGAGTTATGCCGACCGTAAGGTTCATGATGTGACACTCATGGTCGGTGAGCGGGTGTTGCTTCGGGTGTCGCCTATGAAAAACGTGATGAGATTTGGGAAGAAGGTCAAGCTAAGCCCTAGATTCATTGGTCCTTTTGAGATTCTTGATGGAGTGGGAAAGGTGGCTTACAGACTTGCGTTGCCATCGAGTTTATCAGCCGTGCATCCAGTATTTCTTGTGTCCATGCTTCGGAAGTATCACGGTGATCCATCCCATGTGTTAGACTTTAGCACTATCCAACTGGACAACGACTTGTCTTATGAGGAGGAGCCGGTAGCTATTCTAGACCAGCAGGTTTGTCAGTTGATATCGAAGAGTTTCCCTTCTGTTCGTGTTCAGTAGAGAGGTCAGCCTGTCGAGGCAGCTACCTGGGAGTCCGAGTCCGATATGTAGAGCCGATATCCCCATCTTTTCTTAGACTCAGGTACTTTTCTTATGTCCGTTCGAGGATGAATGGTTGTTTTAGAGGTGGAGAATGTGGGTCATCACTTATTTTAAAAGTAAATTCTGTATTTCGAGGCCTTAAAACCCTCTTTTTATCTCACCTCGATTTACGTGCGTAGTCCGGGCACATTTTTGGAAAGATTTTATATGAAAACTAAGTAAAATAAGGAAATTGGCTTTTAAAATTGGTTAAAGTTGACTTTGGTCAACATTCTTGGTAAACGGACCCGGACCCGTTATCCAACAATCTTGTAGGGTCCATAGTAAAATATGGGGCTTGGACATATGCACAGAATTGAATTCCAAGGTCCTAAGCCCGAGAAATAAATTTTTGAAAGAAATTATTTAATGGAAATTATAAGAGTTTTTGGAAATGAAAAGATGTTTAAAACGGATTGTATCGGGCCGTATTTTGGTCCTGGAGCCCGGTACAGGTTTGAAATAATAATTAAGTTGAATTTGTGAAGTTTGGTAAGAATCAAAGTTCGTTTAGTATAAATCGGACCCTTATTTGAGAAAATAGTTATTTTGATATTCTTGAGTGACTTCATGAATTTGAGGTTTAATTCATAGTTGTTGATGTTATTTTGATGATTTGATCGCACGAGAAAGTCCGTATGATGTTTTTAGACTTGCGTGCATGTTTAGTTTGGATCCCCAAGGGCTCGGGTGAGTTTTGGATAGGTCGCGGAGTGAATTTGGACTTAGAGAAATGGTTGTTGCAGGTTCAGCTGTGTTGCAGGCTCTGATCTCGCAATTGCGAGGTCAGGCTTTGCAATTGCGAGCCCAACAGGCTTGGCAATTGCAAGTGCTTGATTGCATTTGCGAAGAAAGCCTTGCCTGCTAGTGTTCTCAATTGCGAACCACCCTTCGCAAATGCGAAGTCATCAAGGGAGGGCCAGTATCGCAATAACGACAACTTGTTTGCAATTGCGAGGATAGCAGACAATGCCCAGGTTTGCAAATGTGAGGCCTTGTTCGCATTTGCGAGCTTCGTAATTGCATTGCGAAGGTCCTGTCGCAGTTGCGACATCTGCGACCAGTTAATTGGGACTTAGACGGATTTTTCTTCATTTTTCAAACTCTCTCAAACCCTAAGCTCTCTTGGGTGATTTTCTAAAGAAAAGTTCTTCTCCAAATCAATTTTAATTCATTTCTAACTCATTTCCTTTAATCCATAACATCTTTTCACATGATTTCAATTCAAAATCAAGGGTTTTCATGGGAGAAATTGGGTGTTTTGGGTAGAACTTACGATTTTCATTTTTTGGGGATTTTGACCTTGATTTGAGGTCCGATTTCAAAACAAATTATATATTTGAGTTTGTGGGTCAATGACTAATCGGGTTTTTGTTTGAACCTCGGGTTTTGACCATGTGGTCCCAAGGTCGATTTTTGACTTTTTGGGGAAATCTTTAGAAAACCTATTTTCATCCATTAGAATTGATTCATTTAGAATTTATTGATATCGTTAAGTAAATTGTGGCTAGATACAAGCGAATTGGTGGTGGAAAAAAGAGGTAAAGCGGTAGTTGAGGCTTGAATTGTGTTTGTGGCATCGAGGTAAGTGTTTGGTCTAACCTTAGCTTGAGGAATTAAAAGTTGTGTCTTATTTGCTATGTGTTAATTGTTGAGTACGACGTATAGGTATGGTGACGAGTATCTATACGTCGGTGTCAAGCATGGCCGTGAGTCTTATACTATGATTGATGTGACTCCGTTTCATATTGTTCATGCTTTATATGATGATTTCTATTGTTGAACAAGGCTTGTGGAAGTATTATTGGTAATTGAACATCGTAGAGCGTTGGTTCAAGTTGAGAATTGAGTTGTGAAGTAATTGTGGAAAAGAGAAGAGGTTTATGATATTGTCTCCCTTGCCAGGATGTTATTTTTTTTGATATTATCTCCCTTGTCGGGATGTTATTACTCATGATATTGTTTCCCTTGCCAGGATATTGTTGTTATGTTATTCTTCCTTTGCCGGGATTTTATTGTAATATTATTGATTCCCTTGCCCAAATTGCTTTGTGACTGTTGCTTGGGTGAGGAAGATTGTAAAGCACGAAGGGTGATGTCGTGCATGATTTTGAGAGTGTTAATGCACGAAGGGTGATGCCATGCCGATATGTGAGGTAAAAGCATGAAGGGTGATGTCATGTCGCGCAATGTACAATGTCGTTCCATGATATGAGTGATAATGCATGAAGGTTGATTCCGTGCCATGATTATGTAAAAGCACGAAGGGTGATGTCGTGCCGATTATATTGATTCTTATGGTGAGAACGAGAGTAAAAGCACGAAGGGTGATGACGTGCACTTGTATTGTTCTTCTTAGTCTTGCTTATAGTTGATTTTGGTGTACTTTATGCTTCTTTACTGAAATTCTATTGTACCTGTTATCCCCCAACCCCCCCTCCCCCTATCCCCTGCAGCATGTTTCCCCTTCTCAACTTTAACTATTAGTTTTGTTGTTATTACTCGCTGTATATGATATAACTGCACATGTTTATTTGGTAGTCCTGCAATAGCCTCGTCACTACTTTGCCGAGGTTAGGCTCGACACTTACCAGCACATGGGGTTGGTTGTGCTGATACTACACTCTGCACTCTTTTGTGCAGATCCCGGTACTGGAGCATACGATCCTTAGCTAGGGGTTGCTGCCTTCAGTCCATCGGAGACCCGTGGTAATCCTGCAGGCGTCCGCAAGCCTTGGCATTCCCTTCTATCATTTCCTTTCTATTTTTACTTATTCAGAGACAGACTCGTGTATTTCTATTCAGACCTTATTTGAAGTATTCGTAGATGGTTCATGACATTGTGACACCAAATTCTGGGTAGAGCTGTATTTAGACTTCCGCAATTTGTATTAAGTTAAATTATCAGATTTCGTCTTCCGCATTGCTTTTGTTATTATTATTCCGCTGTCATTAAATTTTCAACTTGTAACTGCTTATGGATAAGGTAAAAAGATAATAATATGTGAATGTGTCGACTTTCCTAGCTTTCACGAGTAGGTGCCATCATGACTCTCGAGGGTGAGAAATTCGGGTCGTGACAACAGCGATATGGCGCTTGGGCTGTAGGATTCCCTTTGGAGTCTGCACACCCCCAGTGTAACGACCCAGCCTGTTGTTTAAGAATTTATGCCCCGATCCCCTATTAACCGCTTTCCCCGTGTTTATTTCTGCGATTTTGATTTGTCGGGATGTTCGGTTTTGAGTTTCGGAGAGTTTTGGGACACTTAGTCCCTAAATGAGAGTTTAAGTTCTAGAAATTGGACCGTGGAGCAGTGTGAAGACGGCCTCAGAATGGAATTCTGTTGGTTCTGTTAGCTCCGTTGAGTGATTTAGGGCTTAGGGGCGTGATCAGATTGTGTTTTGGAGGTCTGTAGTTAATTTAGGTTTGAAATACCGAAAGTCGAATTTTAAAGTTTCCGGTTCGATAGTGAGATTTTGATCCGAGGGTCAGAATGGAATTACGGAAGTTGGAGTAGCTCTAGTGTTGAATGTGATGTGTGTGCAAACTTTTAGGTCATTCGGACGAGGTTTGATAGACATTTTGATCGAAAACGTATTTTTAGTGTTTTGGAGTTCTTAGGCTTGTATTTGTGGGTTTCAAAGTTATTTTAGGTGTTTTAAGGATTGGTATAAGTTTGGACGGTAGTATTAGACTTGTTTGTGTTTTTGGTTGAGGTCCTGGGGGGCTCGGGATGATTTCAGAAGGTTGTCGGAAGGTTTGGGAGTTGTTTGAGCAGCTGAAGCTGCTGATCTTCTGTCATAACACTTGCGGTTGGGTCTCGTAGGTGTGTTGCCGCAGAAACGGCATTTGTCATCATAGAAGTGAAATTGGGCAGGAGCAGCATGATCCGCAGATGCGGGAGATTTACCGCAGAAGTGGTACCGCATCTGCAAATGGGGAATCGTTGGTGCGGAAACAGGCTGGGTTAGTGATTGTCGCAGATATGACCGTTAGTCCGCAAAAGAGAGAACGCAAAAGTGGATTAGCTAGGCAGAAACATATAAATTCTTGCCTTCACGAATTTTAGCCATTTTTCACCTATTTTCAAACGGGAGAAAGCCTTGGGAAGCATTTTCAAGAGGGATTTTCAGAGAAGTTCATTGGGGTAAGGTCTTTGGTCTCTAAACTCATTATTGGAATGATTTTTATCATTTTAAGCATGAAAAATTAAGTAAACTCAGTGGTAAATTGGGGGTTAGGGCTTGACTAATTAGAGACCTTTGAGTGATGATTTGAGGGGCCATTTGAGGTCCAATTTTGGTACTTTTGGTATGACTGAACTCGTGAGAGTGTGAGGATTCTGGAAATGTAAATTTTACCCGATTTTTGAGGCGTGGGCCCATTGGGCATTTTGGTCATTTTACCTAATTTCGCGTATTAGCTTAGAATTTCTTTGTAGAATCAGTTACTAAGTGCTATTTACATTATGAAATTGAATTGAATAGATTTTGGCCATTTGGAGTCGAGTACTCATAGAAAGAGCATGGTTTCGGATTGATTTGAGCTAGTTTAAGGTTAGTGGCTTACCTAACCTTGTGTGGGGGACCTTCCTCTTAGGATTTGGTATTATTGTTAATTGAAATGCCTTGTACGTGAGGTGACAAGTGCGTACTTGTGCTAATTGTTGAAAATCTGGTTTTCATTAAGTAATTACTAGTATGTTTCTTTCAATGTTTATATTACCTGCATTTAAAGCATGTTGTTAGCTTAGGAAAGCATGTCTAAGTGTTTTAGTTGTCTTATTTGCTCAAACTACTTTACCTGAATTCCATGCAGCATGCTAGGCTAGAATTTCTTGTTTGCCTTGTTATGAAATTGATATTTCTAAATATTTTCCTAATGCGGCTGTGTAATTACATTTGGGACTACAGATGTGGGATTCCGGTAGCTCCCCCTATCTGTTTATTTTGGGACTACGGATGTGAGATTCCGGTAGATCCCCCTGCACAGTTATATGGAACTACGGGACTGCACCTAGTAGATTCTCCCAGTACTGGGTATTTACATTTAGGACTACGGAACGTGATTTCGATAGATCCTCGTGCACTAATGAGTTGGACTACGGGACGGGATCCCATGAGATCCATTGGATATGTGTATTTGGGACTACAGGACGGTATCCTGGGAGATCCCCGATTATTATTTTGGTGTTGAGCCGTATTTCTTTATGTGTTTACCATGCCTCTGTAATAGTTATTGTTGCCCTTTTATATCTTGTGTTACTTTTACTGATGTACTTATTTATACTGATCTGTTCAACATTGTCGAACTTTATATTCTATTTAACCTTAGTAGGGCCCTGACCATCCTCGTCACTACCCGATCGAGGTTAGGCTTGGCACTTACTGAGTACCGCTGTGGTGTACTCATGCCCTTTCTGCGCATGTTTTTCATGTGTAGATCTAGGTACCTTGACTCAGTCCTATCACCCTTGAGGCGAGGCGACTGCTCCAGATACTTCGAGGTATGTCTGCCGCATCCGCAGACTGAGGAGTCCCTTTGTACTCTCCCTATTGTATTAGCCCTTCTGTTTTTCTTTTCCTTGTTAGATATTCTGGAGTTAGACATTGGTAGACATTCCAAGTCTTGTGGATTCATAGGTTTCCGGGTTTTGGGAAAAAATGTGTTAGTTTTAAGAGTTAATATTGTGTATGCCGAGCGACACTTTTAAACATTATTTTATTACTTTATTCCAGTTTTAAATTATTTTCTTCCATAAATTTGGTTTATCTTCCGCATTTAAGGCTTGTAGAGACTAGGCATCGTCACGATGGTTCACGGAGGGCCAACCGGGGTTGTGACAAGTTGGTATTAGAGCTATAGGTTCATAGGAGTCATGAATCATAAGTCGGTTTATTAGAGTCTCGTTGATCGGTACGGAGACGTTTGTACTTATCTACGAGAGGCTATATAACTGTTAGGAACATTCCACTTCAATTGATTTCCTTGTCGTGCAAGATTTTGATGTCGCAATTCTAAACTTTTGTCTTCTATTCTATCACAGATGGTGAGGACATGCGCCACCCAAGATGATCAGGCACCTGCGCCTCCTACTGCAGCTATCAAAGGCCGAGGCCGGGGTAGAGGCCGAGGACGCGCACGTAGTGTAGCCAGAGCACATGCGCGAGCTGCCATCAAGGTACCACCAGCAGTTCCAACCGGAGTCCAGGCACCTGATACGCCTATTGCTACTACTACTACTCCAACACTTCAGGAGAATCTGGCACAGTTCATGAGTAGGTACACCACTTTGGCTCAGGCAGGGTTGATTCCCCTTTCTGCAGCTACGTCTCAGGCTAGGGGATGAGCACAGATTACCGCCGCCCGCACTCCTGAGCAGCGAGTGCAAGTTGAGCAGGTCCCTAAGATTATTCATGTACAGCCTACAGTCCGAGGTCAGCCCGAGGATGGGGCTGCGGTTTCCGAGGACGAGCAGTTGAGGCTTGAGAGGTTCAAGAAGTACAAGCCTAATGTATTCAGTGGTCTAGCATCAGATGATGTTTTGGGATTTCTAGATGAGTGTTACCGCATTCTCCATACCATGGATATATCAGGGTTGAGCGGGGTTTCCTTCACTACTTTCCAGCTTCGAGGAGCCGCCTATGAATGGTGGCGCACCTATGAGTTAGACAATCCGGATGAGGTTACTTCACTGACTTAGACTCAGTTTTCAGATCTGTTCCTGAGAGAGTATGTTCCTTAGAGCCTCAGGGACGCATGACGCGCAGAGTTTGAGCATTTTTGCTAGGGTGATATGACTGTATTAGAGTATGCTATCTGTTACACTAGTTTGGCTAGACATGCACTAGCCTTGGTTTCTACTGTTCGCGAGAGGGTTCACTAGTTTATTGAGGGCCTTATTCCTAACATTAGGTCTAGCATGGCTCGTGAGTTGGAGATGGATATTTCCTATCAACAAGTGGTGAGCATTGCTAGGTGGATTGAGGGTATGCATGCTAGGGAGAGAGAGGAGAGGGAGGCTAAGAGGTCTCGAGAGTCGGGCCATTATTCTGGTGCCCGTGCACCAGCTGCAGGTTGTCATGGTAGGGGTTATATGAGTCACCCTGTTCTTTAGCTCTTCCAGCAGCCATTGGTATTCCAGCTCCTCCTAGGCCTCAGGAGCCTTATTATGCACCTCCGATTTCTAGCGAGCCTCCCGTGTGCGGTGCTTTCAAAGGTTAGTCCAGCAAACCTGGCCCGAGCCAGTCACAGCTTCCATGTCCTCCCAGAGCTTGTTTTGAGTATGCTGACACATTCCATATGGTAAGGGATTGCCCCAGACTTGGGAGGGGTGCACCTCCATAGACTTCTCAGCTACAACGTGCCCCGCAAAGTTCGCAAGCTATGATTACAGCTCCAGTTGCTACCCCACCTGCTCAGCCAGCTAGAGGTGGAGGTCGGGAATGTAGAGGTCGCCCTAGAGTGGGAGGCCAGACCAGATACTATGACCTTCCTGCCCGTACCGAGGCTGTTGCCTCCGATTCTATCATCACAGGTATCATAGTGGTTTGTCACAGAGATGCATCGGTTCTATTCAATCCAGGCCCCACTTACTCTTATATGTCTTCTTTTTTTACTCTGTATTTAGGTGTACCTCGGGATTCTTTGAGTTCCCATGTTTATGTTTCTACTTCTGTGGGAGATTCTCTTGTTGTGGACCGCATTTATCGGTCGTGTTTGGTTGCTCTTAGTAGTTTTGAGACCAGAGCCGATTTATTATTGCTCAGCATGGTAGATTTTGATATTATCTTGGGCATGGACTGGTTGTCGCCTCATTATGCTATTCTTGATTGTCACGCCAAAAACGTGATGCTAGCTATGCCAGGTGTACCGTGTGTTGAGTGGAGGGGTACTTTAGATCACACTCCTAGTAGAGTTATTTCCTTCCTTAAGGCTCAGCGTATGATTGAGAAGGGGTGTGATACGTATTTAGCTTATGTGAGAGATGTCAGTATTAATACCCATTCAGTTGATTTAGTTCTAGTAATACGTGATTTTCCTAATGTGTTCCCAACTGATCTTCTAGGCATGCCGCCGAATAGAGATATTGATTTTGGCATTGATTTGTTGTCAGGCACTCAGCCCATTTCTATTCCTCCATATCGTATAGCTTCTCCTGAGTTGAACGAGTTGAAGGATCAGTTACAGGAATTTCTTGATAAGAGTTTTATTCGGCCCAGTGTATCACCTTGGGGTGCTCTTATCTTGTTTGTGAAGAAAAAGGATGGTTCTATGTGTATGTGTATTGATTATCGGCAGTTGAACAAGATTACAGTGAAGAACCATTATCCTTTGCCTCATATTGATGATCTGTTGGACCAGCTTCAGGGCGTATGAGTGTTTTCTAAGATTGACTTGCGCTCAGGTTACCATCAGTTGAAGATTCGGGATCCACATATCCCGAAGACTACTTTTAGGACTCGGTATGGTCATTACGAGTTCCTTGTTATGTCTTTTGGGCTGACCAATGCCCAACAGCCTTTATGCATTTGATGCACAGTGTGTTCCAGCCATATCTTGACTTGGTCATCATTGTCTTTATTGATGATATTCTGGTGTATTCCCGGAGTCGAGAAGATCATGAGCAACACCTGAGGATAATGCTTCAGACCTTGAGAGAAAATAAGTTATATGCTAAGTTCTTGAAATGTGAGTTTTGGTTGGATTCCGTGGCATTCTTCAGCCATGTGGTGTCGAGTGAGGGTATTCAGGTGGATCTGAAGAAAGTAGAGGTCGTGCAGAGTTGGCCCAGACCATCCTCAGCTATAGAGATTCGTAGTTTTCTTGGCTTGGTGGGTTATTACCATTGTTTTGTTGAGTGGTTTTCATCAATTGCAGCCCTTATGACCAGACTGACCCAGAAGGGTGCTCCGTTCCAGTGGACGGAAGAGTGTGAGGCAAGCTTTTAGAAGCTCAAGACAGCTTTGACTATAACCCCAGTGTTGATATTGCCTACAAGTTTGGGGTCCTACACGGTCTGTTGTGATGCCTCGAGGATTGGCCTTGGAGCGATTTTGATGCAGGATGGTGGGGTTATTGCCGACGCGTCCAGACAATTGAAGGTTCACGAGAAGAATTATCTGGTCCACGACCTTGAGTTAGCCGCCATTGTTCACGCCCTAAAGATTTGGCGTCATTATTTGTACGGGGTTCTTTGTGAGATTTATACTGATCGTCGGAGCTTCCAACACCTGTTCAAGCAAAAGGATCTAAATTTGCGCCAGAGGAGATGGTTAGAGTTGTTTAAGGACTATGATATCACTATTTTGTATCACTCGGGCAAGGCCAATGTGGTGGCTGATGCCTTAAGTCACCGGGCAGAGAGTTTGGGGAGTTTGGCTTACTTACCAGCATCGGAGAGACCTATGGCGATGGATGTTCAGGCCTTAGCCAGCCAGTTTGTGAGATTGGATCTTTCAGAGCCCAGTCGAGTTCTAGCTTGCGTGGTTTCTTGGTCTTCCTTATTTGATCGTATCAAGGAGCGTCAGTATGCTGACCCTCATTTGCTTGTCCTCAAGGACAAGGCTCAGCATGGTGATGCCATAGATGTGACTATTGGTGATGACGGGGTATTGAGGATGCAGGGTCGGATTTGTATACCCAATGTTGATGGACTTCGGGAGTTGATTCTGAAGGAGGCCCATAGTTCGCGCTACTCCATTCATCCGGGCACCGCGAAGATGTATCAGGATTTGAGGCAGCACTATTGGTGGAGGCGGATGAAGAAAGATATAGTTGGATTTGTAGCTCAGTGCCTCAATTGTCAGCAGGTAAAGTATGAGTACCAGAGATTGGGTGAGTCGCTTCAGTAGATAGAGATTCCGGAGTGGAAGTGGGAGCAGATCACCATGGACTTTGTAGTCGGGATCCCACGGACTTTGAGAAAGTTCGATGCTATTTGGGTGATTGTGGATCGGCTGACCAAGTCCGCGCACTTCATTCCCGTGTTTACTACCTATTCTTCGGAGTGTCTAGCAAAGATTTATATCCAGGAGATTGTTCGTCTACATGGTATTCCAAATTCCATCATTTTAGATAGAGGTACTCAGTTCATATCACGATTCTGGAGGGCCGTTCAGCATGAGTTGGGTACACGGGTGGAGTTGAGTACAACATTTCACCCTCAGACGGACGGACAGTCCAAACGCACTATTCAAATTCTTGAGGATATGCTCTGTGCGTGTGTGATTGAGTTCGGAGGGTCTTGGGATTAGTTTTTTCCATGGCGGAGTTTCCTTACAACAATAGCTATTAGTCCAGCATTCAGATGTCACCATATGAGGCCTTATATGGTAGGCGGTGTAGGTCTCCGGTGGGTTGGTTTGAGCCAGGTGAGGCCAGATTATTGGGCACAGACTTGGTACAGGATGCTTTGGAGAAGGTTAAGGTGATTCAGGATAGACTCCGTACAGCCCATCCCAGACAGAAGAGCTACGTGGATCGGAAGGTTCGTGATGTTCCTATATGGTTGGAGAGCGGGTTCTGCTTCGGATTTCGCCTATGAAGGGTGTTATGAGATTTAGGAAGAAAGGAAAGTTGAGTCTGAGGTTTATTGGCCCTTTTGAGATATTGAGGCGTGTTGGGGAGGTTGCTTATGAGCTTGCCTTACCTCCCATCTTGGCAGGAGTTCATCCGGTATTTCATGTTTCGATGCTTTGGAGGTATCATGGCGATCCGTCGTATGTGATGGATTTCAGTTCAGTCCAGTTGGACAAGGATCTATCCTATGTTGAGGAGCCAGTGGAAATAGTGGACAAGCAGGCTAGAAAGCTGAGGTCAAAGAACATTGCATCAGCGAAGGTTCAGTGGCGGGGTCAGCTGGTCGAGAAGGCGACCTAGGAGACCGAGCAGAATATGCGCAGCCGTTACCCTCATATTTTCACTACTTCAGGTATGTCTCTATGCGTGTTCGAGGACGAACGAATGTTTAAGTATGGGAGGATGTAACAACCCGGCCGGTCGTTTTAAGAATTTACGCCTCGATCCCCTATTAACTGCTTTTCCCGTGTTTATTTCTACGATTTTGATTTGTCGGGATGTTCGGTTTTGAATTTCGGAGAGTTTTGGGACACTTAGTTTCTAAATGAGAGTTTAAGTTCTAGAAATTGGACCGTAGTCGGAGTAGTGTGAAGACAGCCTCGTAATGGAATTTTGTTGGTTCCGTTAGCTCCGTTGAGTGATTTCGGGCTTAGGGGTGTGATCGGATTGTGTTTTGGAGGTCCGTAGCTAATTTAAGCTTGAAATGCCGAAAGTCGAATTTTGAAGTTTCCAGTTCGATAGTGAGATTTTGATCTTAGGGTCGGAATGGAATTCTGAAAGTTGGAGTAGCTCCGTAGTGTTGAATGTGATGTGTGTGCAAACTTTCAGGTCATTCGGACGAGGTTTGATAGACTTTTTGATCGAAAGCGTATTTTTAGAGTTTTGGAGTTCTTAGGCTTGAATCTGTGGATGATTCCTTGTTTCGAAGTTGTTTTAGGTGTTTTAAGGATTGGTATGCTGTTAGGCTTGTTTGTGTTTTTGGTTGAGGTCCCGGAGGCCTCGGGATGATTTCGGAAGGTTTGGGAGTTGTTTGAGCAGTTGAAGCTGCTGATCTTCTGTCATAACCGCACTTGCTGTTGGGTCCCGCAGGTGCGTAGCCACAAAAGCGACATTTGTCATCATAGACGCAGAATTGGGTAGGAGCAGTAGGATCCGCAGATGTGGGAGATTTACCGTAGAAGCGGTACCACATCTGCGAATGGGGAATCACAGGTGCGGAAACAGGCTGGGCTAGTGATTGTTGCAGATGCGATCGTTGGTGCACAAAAGCGGGATCGCAGGTGCGGTCCCATGATCGCAGAAGCGGATTAGCTGGGAAGAAACATATAAATTCTTGCCTTCGCGAATTTTAGCCATTTTCACCTCTTTTCAAACGGGAGAAAGCCTTGGGGAGCATTTTCAAGAGGGATTTTCAGAGGAGTTCATTGGGGTAAGGTCTTTGGTCCCTAAACTCGTTATTGGAATGATTTTTATCATTTTAAGCATGAAAAATTAAGGAAAATTAGTGATAAATTAGGGGTTAGGGCTTGACTAATTAGAAACCTTTGAGTGATGATTTGAGAGGCCATTTGAGGTCCAATTTTGGTACTTTTGGTATGACTGAACTCGTGAGAGTGTGAGGATTCTAGAAATGTAAATTTTACCTGATTCCGAGGCGTGGTCTCGAGGGGCGTTTTGGTTATTTTACCTAATTTTGCGTATTAGCTTAGAATTTCTTTGTTGAATCAGTTACGTGAAGTATTATTTACATTATGAAATTGAATTGAATAGATTTGGGTCATTTGGAGTAAAGTACTCATGGCAAGAGCATGGTTTCGGATTGATTTGAGCTGGTTCGAGGTAAGTGGATTGCCTAACCTTGTGTGGGGGACCTTCCTCTTAGGATTTGGTATTATTGTTAATTGAAATGCCTTGTACGTGAGGTGACGAGTGCGTACTTGTGCTAATTGTTGAAAATCTGGATTTTATTAAGTAATTACTAGTATGTTTCTTTTCCTGTTTGTATTACCTGCATTTAAAGCCTGTTGTTAGCTTAGGAATGCATGTCTAAGTGTTTTAATTGCCTTATTTGCTCAAACTACTTTACCTGAATTCCATGCAACATGCTAGGCTAGAATTTCTTGTTTGCCTTGTTATGAAATTGACATTTCTGAATATTTTCCTAATGATGCTGTGTAATTACATTTGGGACTACGGATGTGGGATTCCGGTAGTTCCCCCTTGTCTGTTTATTTAGGACTACGGACGTGGGATTCTGGTAGATCCCCCTGCACAGTTATATGAAACTACGGGACTGCACCCGGTAGATTCCCTCAATACTGGGTATTTACATTTGGGACTACGGAACGGGATTTCAGTAGATCCCCATGCACTATACGTTGGACTATGGGACGGGATTCCGGGAGATCCATTGGATATGTATATTTGGGACTACAGGACGGTATCTTGGGATATCCCCAATTGTTATTTTGGTGTTGAGCCTTATTTCTTTCTGTGTTTACCTTGCCTCTGTAATAGTTGTTGTTACCCTTTTATATCTTGTGTTACTTTTACTGCTGTACTTATTTATACTGATCTGTTCTACACTGTCGAACTTTATATTTTATTTAACCTCAACATGGCCCTGACCTTCCTCGCACTACCCCACCGAGGTTAGTCTTGGCACTTACTGAGTACCACTGTGGTGTACTCATAACCTTTCTGCGCATGTTTTTCATGTGCAGATCCAGATACCTTGATTTAGTCCTATCACCCTTAAGGCGAGGCGACTGTTCCAGAGACTTCGAGGTATGTCTGTCGCGTCCGTAGACCGAGGAGTCCCTTTCTACTCTCCCTATTGTATTAGCCCTTCTGTATTTATTTTCCTTGTTAGATATTCTAAAGTTAGACACTGGTAGACATTCCAAGGCTTGTGGATTCATAGGTTTTCGGATTTTGGGAAAAAAATGCGTTGATTTTAAGAGTTAATATTGTGTATGCAAAGCGGCACTTTTAAACGTTGTTTTATTACTTTATTCCTGTTTTAAATTGTTTTCTTCTGCAAATTTGGTTTATCTTTCGCATTTTAGATTTACCTAGTCATAGAGACTTGGCGCCATTACGATGTTCACGGAGGGCGAACTGGGGTCGTGACACCTAGTGAGTGCATTCGACTATATTTATGGATCGGGCTGCACGCCGCAACGGTTATTATAACGTATCTATTGAGTGTGAGTGCTGAGTGTGAGTGATGATTGATGAGAGTTGAGTCATGAGTGACTGAGAGGCTTGTCCGAGGGGCTATATATATATATATGTGTGTGCTGATTGATGAGAGTTGAGTCATGAGTGACTGAGAGGCTTGCCCGAGGGGATATATATATATATATATATATATATATATATATATATATATATATATATATATATATATATATATATATGCGATTGATACTTTGCCCGAGGGTCTTATTTTATGAAATTACTATGTGCACTCATCTTTATACTGAACCTCTATTGAAAATGTTAACCAAATGTTTTGAACAACTTTCATTGAAACTGGAGTTTTACAAGATGTTCAGAATTTAATTACTGATTTGGTTTTTGCTATTTTCACTGAGATTTTTATGTTATGAGATGTATATGAGTGACCGAGAGGTTTGCCCAAGGGGATGTTTATGATTTATGTTTGCCCGAGGGGCTGTATATGAACTATGTTTTGCTCGAGGGGCCGATTATGATTTTCATCACTTTCATTATAAACTACATTGAACCTCTATTGAAATTATTAGAAAGACATTTTTCAAATGACTTTTATTGAAATCGGAGTTTAACGAGTGGATTTGATTTGTATCCTATTTTGGAAACATACTGTATCCACTATGGGTTTATGACATGGATTACATGATTTCTTACTGCTCAGTTTTTATTTACTTTTATTACTTACTGAGTTGGCCTACTCACATTATTCCATGCACCTTGTGTGTAAATTTAGGTATTTTTGAACCTAATGGCGGGTGTTGATTACTCAGTGGCAGGTTCATCGGAGTTAGCGAGGTAGCTGCCTGGCGATCGCACCCCTGCTTTTCTCCCTCCTTTATTCTTCCTTAGTGTATTTTTGTGATTTTCCCATCCATGTTGGCCTTGACGTTGTTAGAACAGTTGTAGTAGATGCTCATGACTTGTGACACCCCGATGTCGGGCTTGTGTTATATTTTTGAACTACTTATTTAAACTTATATTATGGGATTTTAGTTAATTAATGGCATCAAATGACTTCTTATGATTTTCTGGTTGGTTTTGGTTGGTTTTGTGTGGCCTAGCTTCATGATAGGCGCCATCACGACCGGGTCAGTTTTAGGGTCGTGACAAGTTGGTATCAGAGCCTAGGTTACATAGGTCTCACGGGTCATGAGCGAGTTTAGTAGAGTCTTGCGGATCGGTACGGAGACGTCTGTATTTATCTTTGAGAGACTGCAGAACCTTTAGGAAATCCCAATTTCTTGAATTCTTATCGTGCGAAATTGATTCAGGTTGAAATTTAACTCTTTTAATTCTTTCCATGCGTTCGTATGGGCACATGAGCGCTCTATATCAGTTGTGCATCGACTACTTGTGATTCCTTGGATGAGGTGCGAGATGTGATTTCTGTGTATAATGTTGAGCCAGTCTGGAGGACTTGAGGTTGGGTTTTGTCTGTGGCTTGAGTACTGAGATTTCGATTGTGTGAGCATGTGCATTTGAGACTTATATGTTCGTTTGTGTCCTTATTGGTAGGAGTTGTGACTGGATGGCTTTGGGGCGAGTGTGATTTGATTGCGAGATGTGTTCAGATTGTTCGAATGTGACAAGAAGAGTTTGTTGGAGATGTAGCAAATACTATTGGGTGTTTGACTTCTGTCTTGAGTTGGCGTATAGACTCGAGTTATGAGTGTGTTGAAGGACCTCTCATGTAGTTTAGTTGTGGATCGGAGTAAATCTTTATTGTTGTGTTATGAGTTCAGACTCAGGAGGGGATTAAGTGATTGCGTAATATTATGATTATGGAAGAATGTAGAGAGAAACTAGTTGATGCTAAGCAGGTGGGTTATCTCCTACGGGGTGTGTCGAGGTTTGTGCGTACCCTATGTTGTTTTGTAGCGAGTCCTCTTTTACCAGTGAATTACATGTGCTGCAGTTTGAGTTTGGATCATGTCTGAGAGTTAGATTGACTATTACAAGGGTGAATGCGAGATTCGCAAATAGTTTGAGGAATTAGATGGGTTGTGTTGCATGAGCTTATGAAGTATTTAGCTTAATCTTATCCAGTTGGGGTAGCTCAACCAGTTATTGCGGCACATGCCGATGACAGGCATGCCTTGTCTTTTGAGGCTTTGCTGAGATTGGACAAGTTTACCAAGTTATTTCCAATCCATTTTAGTGGTACACCTTCTGAGGACCCACGGGATTTTCTGAACAACTGCTATGAAGTATTGCAGAACATGGGAATAGTTGAAAGCAATAGGGGTTGATTTTACTGTGTTTCAGATGACGGGTTCCGCCAAGAGGTGGTGGAAAGATTATGTATTACTAGACCCATTATAGTTCCGTCTGAAGATGCGGACGTATTGAGAAGATCACCTAGTGAATCATGTAGGGGTGCAATGGACCTTGGCGTCTGGTTGATTTATATGAGTTACAAAGGTCAACATTATGGATTATTGGACGTGTGACCCATGACTTCGCGCCAAATGTGGATGTCTACTATCAATGAATGGATCGAATGGTCATATGTTATATCAGTTTTGACCTGAAATGTATATATATATATATATGTATGTGTGTGTGTGTGTGTGTGTGTGTGTGTGTGTGTGTGTGGTACTGAAAGGCTCCCCAATAATTTACACATATTTAAGGCCTAAGACATGCAGGGGATAAGGTTGAGACTTGCGGTATATCTGCCTCCTTAATAATCCAATACTTCAGTATCAAAGGAGTTAGAAAAAAAACTTTAAATTTACAGAAGGTCTACTCAGTGTGGAAGTCAAGGTTGAAGATTTTGGGGTGCTTCAGAGGAAGTACAGTGGTTCATGATCTTCTGGACTATGTAGTTCGTGTCATGATTTATCTTGATGGAGCTATACTTTTGTGATCGTTGTGCATAATTAGGGGAAAGTGTTACCCCAAAGAAGAATCTAAGAGTATATGAATAAATAGGTTAGCTCAGCAGTGTTGAGTCAATATAGCATAAGAAGAAATTAGCCGTCGGTGTTTGTGGCAAGCCTATGAAGAGGGCAGACTAGCCAATGCAACACCACCTACAGTTCTCAGAAATGTTTTTGAAGGAGTTTGTCTCCCGGATTCTCTTTAATATGTGGCATATGGGATCTGGACGGTTGTGCCAGGTCACCATGACGGTGTCAGAATATGTCATTAGGTTCAATAAGTTAGCCGTCATACTCCTACTTTGGTTCCTACAGCCAGAGAGCGAGTCCACAACTCATTAAAGGACTCAATTATGATATTGAAATTTTGTACAACTCGGGAAGCTACATGTTGATGCTTCATCTCGGCTAGTGGTATAAATTGCCAAAATGTTAGAACCTGTTCTGGATGAGGAAAAGAGGAAGCTAAGGAGACCAAGAGGTCTCGAGGTTTTAAAGGATTCAGTGGATTCTACCATACAACTCCAAGGGGCTTAGGCAGCCAGGTAGCCCAGTCAATATATCTGATTACTCAGGGTGCTCCAGTAAGTTTTTTTAATGCACTACCGATGCGAGGTTCGTATAATGGTTATTCCAGTTATCTAGCATAGACTCAGTATGAGTAGTTGAACTCTCAAAGGGATTGTTATGATTGTGGTAGTACTAGGCACATCATGGGAAAATTGTCATATACTTGGAAGAAACATATTTTATAAAAGCACTCAGACTACGTGCCCCATTGCAATTACTACTCCACTTACATGACCAGCCAGAGGTAGGGGTCAGGATGTTAGAGGTAGAGGTGAGACTACTAGAGGTGGAGACCCAGCCTGTTGATATATTTCCTATGGTATGGCTGAGGTCGCAACACCAGATGGTATCGTTACAAGTACGGTCTTGAATTATTATAAAGTAATAATTTTCTTAACTTGATTCGGTTCTGAGTATCGAGACAAGTCTCCTATTATGCTCCACTTATGAGTGAGCTTCGTAATTCTGAAATCTGCTTATGTGAATACTCCTGTTGGGAGATTCGATGGAGATAGCTATGTCTATCATTATGTGTTGTGATTTTGTTAAACAAAAAATATTTGAAAGAAGAAAATGAAATATTTCGATTGGCACGATGTGCATAATACTTGTGATTCAGAACTGAGGATGAGATCCTCGCATTTTAATATAATGTGAAATATTAATACGAGGCTACATGTTGCGGTAGATATTATATAAGGACGAGGTCCTTTTGGTGAAAATAAATAAATTATTATGTGTTTAAATGCTCCCTTTATGAAATTAAAATTTTTACTATAGTACTTATAGGGAGTCATGCCTATTAGACTTATTTGAAATTCTTGTATGAATATCTTTGTGCATAATTTGCCAGATTTGTATTGTAATTATTGAGTTTTAGCCTACGAGGTGAGTGCCCGAGAGATGTAAATTTTTACTCATTAATTAGAGTAAGTAATTATGACATCTTCATGCCTCGTTGTTAGTAAACTAGAGGTTTGAAACGAGATTTTGTTAACATGAGGTTAATTGGTGATGCTATAATCTATTATGAACAACTATTAAGACCAGAGATGTGGTTATAGTCATACATATGATGCATTTCATGTCAAAATATCATTGTGATAATGTCGTGCTTGTAATATGAAGATTAGTGTTATTGATATATACTTTGTGGTGCTTTGTTGGGTTGTGGACATGTTGTTAGGTGTTGTTTTGGTTTTATTCTGACAGGTGGATAGGGGTCATCACGACCGGATCAGTTTTAGGGTCGTGACACTAGGGAAGATCCATCCCCAATATATATCACTAACAGTCAGTCACCCAGTACTGTATAAGGCCAATCCAACACAGGAAAGATCTATCCCTCAATATAGATAATTTGGCAAGATCCATGCCCGGGAAAATTCATCCCAAAATATAAATGCTTCAGGCAAGATCCATGCCCAGGGAAGATCCATCCCTCAATATAAGTGCTTCGGACAAGATCCATGCACAAGGAAGATCCATCCTTCAATATAAATGCTTCAGGCAAGATCCATGCCCAGGGAAGATCCATCCCTCAATATAAATGCTTAGGGCAAGATCTATGCCCAAGGAAGATCCATCCCTCAATATAAATACTTCGGGCAAGATCCATGCCCAAGGAAGATCCATCTCTCAATATACAATCAACTACGCTCACTGTGTGGGGTGCAGACTCCGGAGGGGCTCCTTCAGCCCAAGTACTATAATAAGCCAGATCCATGCATAAATAAATAAAACATGTTGCGGCATGCAACACAGTCCTCTAAATATCACTCAAAATCTCCAGTCTCTCGGGCTCTCAATGACATGAAAATCAACTCGACATGATGATATGATGTATCAATGAATGACAACAGAAAATGAGATATGATATGCAAGTAATAGATGTGACCAAGTATAGAATTATAATTTAAAAAATTAATTCCACAGCAATACGACCTATGTGGGTCCCAAAAATATCGGCGTATAGTCTAAACATGATCTTTAACATGAGTCTCATTCCAAATCGTTAAAAATGAAAAATGTCTCATTTTCAGAACTTAAGTTCTGCTGCCCAGTCATTTCCCATATATGAAAAGTTACAAAATATGAACGCTCATTTAACCACGACTCCAACCATACAAATTTTACCAAATTCCGACATCAACTCGACCTTCAAATCCTCAAATTTAACCAAGAGAGTTTTCAAAATCTTCCAACTCAAAACATCGATTAAATGCAAAAAATAGTAATAGATTCGAGTATTTAAACTAAAATTTATTTAGGAACTCTTACCCCGATGTTTTCCTTGAAAATCTCCCGAAAATCGTCTCTCTCCGAGCTCCAATCGTTAAAAATGACAAATGTCTCATTTTCAGAACTTAAGTTCTGCTGCCCAGTCATTTACCCTATACGAAAAGTTACAAAATATGAACACTCATTCAACCACAAGTCCAACCACACAAATTTTACCAAATTCTAACATCAAATCCACCTTCAAATCCTCAAATTTAACTAAGAGGGTTTTCAAAATCTTCAAACTCAAAACATCGATTAAATGCGAAAAAATGGTAATAGATTCGGGTATTTCAATCAAAATTGAGTTAGGAACTCTTACCCCGATGTTTTCCTTAAAAATCTCCCGACAAATTGTCTCTCGCCGATCTCCAAATCGTTAAAAATGGAAAATGTCTGATTTTCAGAACTTAAGTTCTGCTGCCCAGTCATTTACCATATATGATCTCGGACAAACGCACACGATTGGAGCATAAATTTTCACTGCCAGAATTAACCTTACGCGATCGCGGATTCCTTCACGTGATCGCGAAGCACAACTTCATCAACCCTACATGATCGTGGACAACCACATGCGATCGCATGGCACATCGTGTGTATTTTCCAGCTCCCTGCTTCACTCAATGCGAATGCGGCTTCATCCACGAGTTTGCATAGCACTGTTGACCAATAGCTTCGCGATAGCGGACTTCCCTACGCGATCACATAGCACAAAACTTCAGTTGCCCAATTAAGCCTATGGATCGCGGACCTTCCCATGTGATCACATATAAGGAAACCATAAGCACTAGATTTCGCAAACTCCAAGGTTCCAAATGCGCCGAACATGATCCAAATTACACCCGAGGACTTCGGGACCTCAACCAAATATACCAACAAGTCCTAAAACATCATGCAAACTTAGTCGAGGCCTTAAATCATATCAAACAATGCTAAAAACACAAATCACACCCCAACTCAAGCCTAATGAAACTAAGAAATTTTAACTTCTACATTCGATGCCGAAACCTATCAAATCAAGTCCGATTGAATTCAAATTTTGCACACAAGTCATAAATGACATAACGGAGCTATTCCAATTTCATAATCGGATTTCGACCTCTATAAACTCAACTCCCAGTCAAACTTCCAAACTTTCAATTTCCTATTTTCGCTATTTCAAGCCAAATTTAAGTACGAACTTCAAAACAAATATCCGGACACACTCCTAAGTCCAAAATTACCATACGGAGCTATTGGAACCATTAAAATTCCATTCCGGGGTCGTTTAAACATAATTCATCATCCGATCAATTATTTCAACTTAAGCTTTAAATCTTGGAACTAAGTATTCCAATTCATTCTGAAACCTTTCCTACAAGTCACATAATTATAATTGAACACCGAATAAGCAGTAAATGGGGGAATAGGGTTCTAATGCTCAAAATGACCGGCCGAGTCGTTACAATTTATCACTTTCATCTCTGTTGCGGCGTGACCCAATATAAACATTCAACAAATCCGTTGCGATATGCAACCCGCTCTTCAAATTAAACATTAAATACATCTGTTGTGGCATGCAACCTGCTCCTCAAGCAACACAAATTAAACAACCAATTTACAACCAATTACGGTGTACCACAAAATCAAAAGAAATAACGAGGCTACATAAAGAAGTCACAACTAATGAAAAGGATACACAATAACTCACGAAATCAAATAGTAAGGAAAAGGCAATCCATAAACCAAGGCACAATTTATGAGCATCAATTAACCATTAAGGCATGTAGCAAATCAAGCAGGAATTCAATAAGTGATTGCAATCAACAATTAGCATATAAGGGTCGACTTGACAACAAAGATGGAACATGTGCTAACAATTTTAAATAAAGCACGTACAAATAATTCTAACAACAAAAGATCATAAAACAATATTTACAATCAATTGAATAGAAGGAGCCTAACGGTCCAAATCGGTCAAATACCACATATAGGCTGTGTACCCACTCGTCACCTCGCGTACACGACCTTCACATAACACAAATGACATAATCATCTCAAATCCTACAGGGTGGTTTCTCCCACACAAAGTTAGACAAGACACTTACCTTAACGGAATTAGGTCGATACCCCAAAATAGCCTTCTTGTGCGAAACAACATTCAGACTACTCCAATCTAATCAAAATATTTTTATAAAGTAATTACAATTCATAAAAAATAATTTTGGATAATAATACATTGATTTCCAATTTTTTCTAAAAGACAACGCGGGGCCCACTTCTCAGAGCCCGACATAATTTTTACGAAATCCGGATGCCCATTCCGATAGAGTTATACCATACCAATTTTATCAAATTCCGATAAAGAATTGACCTCCAAATCTTAAATTTTTGTTTTTGAAAAGTTTTACAATTTTTTCCAATTTCTTCCATTTGATTCACTAATAATTGATGAAAATACATGAAATTATGAATTATAATCACTTTTGGATATAAAGCACTTACTCCAATTCATGGGGTAAAAATCGCCTAAAAAATCACTTCAATTCGAGCTCCATAGCTCCAAATATGTTAAAATGGCCGAAATCCCCATTTTTAAAATCTGTCAAGGTAAGTCGAAAAATGCTTCACGATCATGAAGAACAAGTACCCAGTTCTTCCAGAAAATCTCTAGTATAATGGTCATAACGTTTTGTATAAAATTCCAAAGTGCAAATGGTTTAACTTTTTGAAAACTAGACACCAAGGGCTACAACTTTCATGTTTTTCTCATCTCCCAGTTCCTTATAGATTGCTAGATATAAGCTGCCAAAGTAAGCCATGTGCAGCAGAAATTTCTTCTTTGCGATTTCAAAACACTTCCCAGATAGCCTGTAGTGTATCAACCATAACTTTTTGTACACGATCGAAATACCAAACTGTTTTAATTTCAGAAAACTAGACATAAATAGCTACAACTTTTGTTTTTGGATCATCTCAAAATTTCTTATAGATTGCGAGATATATGCTTCTAAAATCATCCGTGTGCAACAAATTTTTTCTCGCGATGCACACTGCCAGGCAAACAAAAATTGTTGTACTAGCCATCAGTAAATTGATCATAACGTTCCATACAAATGTTTAAATGATAAATAGTTTACCTTTCTGGAAACTAGATTCAAAGGATTACAACTTTCATGATTTGATAATCTCTGGATTCCTTATAGATTGCGAGATATAAGCTTCTAAAGTCAGCCATGTGCATCAGAAATTTCTCGCGATGCACACTGCTCTAGCAAAAAGAAAATAGCAGTTAAAAATGGCCTAGAAATGGTCCAAAACTCACCCGAGCAACTCGGGACCCCATCAAAATATACCAACACGTCTCATAATATAATAAGGTTAGTCGAGGCCTCAAATAATATCAAACAACACCAAAACAATGAATCGCACCTCGAAACGAACTTTTGAGTTTATGAAATTTTCCAAATTCTATATCTTGTGCCGAAACATATCAAATCAATCCGGAATGACTTCTAATTCTGAATGCAAGTCATAATGACATAATGGAGTTGTTCCAATTTCCAAAATCGAATTTTGACCCCGATATCAATAAAGTCAACTCCCGGTCAAACATTTCATAAATCTTCTATTTTCCAACTTTAGCCAAAATGCGTTGAATTGTCCTACGGACTTCCAAATCCAAATTCGGACATGCGCCTAAGTCCGAAATCACCATACGAATCTGTTGGAATCATCAAAATTTTATTCCGGAGTCGTTTGCTCAAAAGTCCAATATTCGGTCAAACTTTAGAAATTCAAGCTTTATAAAATCAAACCTTTTATTTTTTTTTCAAAAACTAACAGAAAACGTGCCTACGCACCTCAGAATAACTTCAAATTTTGTACATAAGTCATAAATATTGTTACGAAGCTGATCGAACTCTCAGAATCCTAATCGGGACCCGATATCAACAAAAATCCAATTATGGCCAAATTTAGGAATTATTTAAACCTTTAAATTTATAGTTTCCGTCAAATGGCGATAATTCAAGACTGGGACTTCCAAATTTGATCCGGAGATACGCTCAAGTCCCAAATTATGATACAGACCCACTGGAACCGTCAAAATACTGATCCAAGTCCATTTGCTCAAAACATAAACCGAAGTCAACTCAAATAAGTTTTAAAGGCAATTTTTCACATTTTCTTTGTTTTTTCACATATAATTTTCAGGAAAAAGATACGGATTGTGCACACAAAATCAAGGAAGGATGAATGGATCTATTCAAGGTCTCGAAATACATAAATAAAGATTAAAATTAAAAATGACCTATCGGTCATTACACTTACCCAAATCTCAAGATGGGCCAAAGGTCTGTTTGTTGGGCTTTTTATATTGCGCCTCAAAGATATTTTCGTTTTCCCATTTCCATACGCTTCTCATGAGATAGATAGAAACTCTGTTAGAAGCACACATGGAATATTATTTAGAACTGTCAAAATGGGTCATGCCAGGCCAGCTTAGCCTAAGCCTTGCGGGATTTTAAATTTGGTGGGCTAGGATGGACCGGCCTTCCACATGAATGGGTCTTAAAATGGACAGCCCAACCCATCCCTAAGAGGGTCGCGGGCTAAGGCGGGTCGGCCCTTCAATAGTTTTTTTTGTAAAAAAAAGAATTTCTTTAAATCCTTAAATATTTTTTTCGTGACATAGTTGATTAATCATGTAAATACTTCTGTTTGCTTAGAGTGTAAAAAAAGCTTGATATTTGACGAGGAATTTTGTAATTGAAATGCAAATTCTCTATATCTCTAACTCTTTCTTTTTTAAAATTACATGAATGTTTTCTTAATGCTTTTCTTTCATTTTTCTCAGATTCAGGGATTGCTTCAATAAGTTTAAATGCTGAGTTTTTTTTAATTTAGGATTTATATCATTTGCTGATTTCATCATTATAGTCCATAAATTTTTAAAATTCTTAAAATTTGCTAGTGGTCAATTTTTTTTGGGTATATTTAAAATTGATCTTTTTCTATACTAAAGAGCAGTTTAAATATTAATAGTCTATTAAAGTAATCCAAATTGATCATTAGCCAATTAAATTAATATTTTCTTTTGAAAAATGATTATTATTGGTTAGCTAAAACTTTTCGAGATCATTATTAATTAAGCAAAAGAAAAAATAAATTTGTCATATTACATGCATGTTAAAAAGATCTAGGGTTGGGAAATGAGGATTATAGTTAATAATTTTTTAGTTTTTACTTTTTTAAATATTAAATATTAAATATTTAATACTTAATTAATGTATTAACTTTTAGCCCATGGGCCGGCCTAGGCCTAGCCTCTGTCAAGCCTCAAGGGCCAGTGGGCTGACTTGGGCTGAGCTTATAAGCCTCAGTTTTAAATGGGCTCAAAAAGTTCTAGCCCAACCCTACCCAAGTAGCGGATTGGGTTGGGCTGGCCTCACGGGCTAAGCCCATTTTGATGGCTCTAATGTTATTAGTCTCAACTCTATTGTTATTGTGTTTGCTAAGGTTTATGTGTATACATTTGATGTCCACCAAGGAAAGGCTTCATCCTTTTTATATAAAGGGGTCGTTTGGTAGGTTGTATAAGTAGAGTCGTATCCAAGATTTAAACTTTATAAGCTTAGATTCATAATTCTACCATATTTCATCTAATTTAATGGTTCAAAATTTATTATTTGTACATATTTAATAATTGTTTTGGGCAAAATACAAGGTATGAGCAAAATCTATGTGTTCAGTTGAACCCATAGCTTCTACACTGGATACGCCTCTTTGTATCGGAATAGTACTGAATAGAGTGTATAGGCAATATTGGGATTAGTTATACTGAGATTCTGTTTGGTTCGGCGTATAAAAATAACATGCATTATATAGGGGTGGATACATGTTTATCCATGTATTAAAAACCATAGTATTACTAATGTCATAGTTTGCTATGTATTTGTCACGACCCGAATTTCCCACCGTCGGGATCGTGATGGCACCTAACTTTTCAGAGGCTAGGCAAGCCAACAGATAAAGATTTAATACTCTAACTCTTAACCAATTGAGTAAATAACAACAATTAAACCAAAACAAATTAAAGGAGTGCACAATTTTATAATAACCCAAGTATTTATACACGACTATCCTGAATCTATGTCATAATTCACGAACTTCTAAGAGTCACTACAAATACTGGCTGAAAGAAAGTACAACTATTTTTGAATTAAAAGAAACAGAAAACTGGAATAACTGGAAGGGGACTCCAGTGTTTGCGAACGCTGGTAGATCTACCTTGGGTCTCATGTTAGATTGAAGGCAGCAGCTCAACTCGGGTCAATATAGCCCGGTACCAAAATATGTACAGAAAGTGCAGAGTGCAGTATCAGTACAACCGACCCCATGAACTGATAAGTGTCGAGCCTAACCTCGGCAAAGTAGTGACAAGGCTAGAATAAGACACATGCATAAACCTGTGCAGTTAAGCAATATACGGGCATAATAACAAATGATAGAAACTAAACACATAATAACGGGAGGGGGAAAGCATGATGAACGAGTATAAGATCATGAGAATGGAACAGTAAAGAAACACATCAACCACAGGCCTTGCACCAATGGAAATATTAAACATAGCAAAACAAGTGCACGACATCACGCTTTGTGCTTTTACTCTCATCCTCACCATGATAAATGAAAGGAACGATGATAATGAATATAAAATGGCACGGCATCACCCTTCGTGCTTTACACTCTTCCTCACGTGATAATGTATATAACATGGCACGGCATCACCCTTCGTGCTTTAAACTCTTCCTCACATGATAATGAATATAAAATGGCACGTCATCACCCTTCGTGCTTTACACTCTTCCTCACCCAAATAACAAAATAATAACAACCGGGAAATAGAATTATTAATAACAAGTCCCATTTCAAGATTTAGTTTCACAACGTCAACCTCAAGTTTGAGTCAATACTCAATCAATATCCAATTCCAGAAAACATGATAAGAATTGCCCAACACGAATAATAACTAGTTTAAGCATGAACAATACGAATAAAGAATACAACGATCACAAGGATAAGACTCACTCCCATGCTATGACTCAACAACAACATATAGGTACTCGTCACCTCACCTATACGTTGTATTAAACATTCAAACACGTAACAAGTAAGCAAATAACACCTAATCCCTCAAGCTAAGGTTAGCCACAACACTTACCCCGCTCCCGCGGCCAAACTCAAAGCTCAAACACCGTTTTTCCCTTCGCACTAGCCTCCGGACCAATATAATCTAGCAAAATACCAACCAAACGATTTAATTTAAGCCTTAGTAACTACTCACAATAGCAAGGAATCCAATTTAGGCCATTTTGGAAAAAGTCAACAAAAGTCAACACCTAGGCCCGCTTGGTCCAAACCCAAAATTCAAACCAAAACCTGATTACTCATTCACCCTCGAGCCCGAATATACAATTGGTTTTGGAATGAGACCTCAATTTGAGGTCTAAATCCCCAAATTTTGAAATCCTCTCTACCCAAAAATACCCAATTTCACCTTGAAAATCCTAGATTCTAGGTTGAAATATTGTTAAAAGAAGTGAAAGATTGAAAAAAATGAGTTCAGAATCACTTACCTATGATTTGGAGAAGAAATGGTCTTTGGAAAATCGCCTCTTGAGGTTTAGGTTTTGAAAATTTGGGAAATGAATCAAAAATCCCGTCTAAGTCCCTTTTACACAGCTGCAAATGTCGCATTTGCGACCTGAGCTTCGCAATTGCGAAGCTCGCAAATTCGAAGGGACCATCGCAAATACGAGGTCCTTCACATCTTTTCTGCCTTCACAATTGCGAAGGTAACCTCCACCTCTAGCGGCCTGACCTCCACCTCTAGCTGTCTGACCCCTGACTCTAGCTGACTGAGCGGGCGGTGAAGCACCTGGTGCCGGAACTATGGCACGAGAACCCTAATACTGAGAACTGCTCGATGCTCGAGGGGAATACCTAGTAATGTTCTCCGGATAGCCACAAGTATAACAATATTTTGACTGTTGTGGCTGATGACCCTGGAACTGACCCTGGTAGCCTGAGTAACCACCCTGAAAACTCTGGAGCGGAGGTGCACTGATAGGAGATGGTGGTGCACTGCAGGCTAGCTAATCGGAATACTGCATACGAGGGCCACGACCACCTGAAGCACCGTGAGAAGCCCAAAGTGCTAAATGAAATGGCTTGAGAGGATGGTCTCTGCCAAAAGTACCCCGGCCTCCAGATGAGGCCCCACTGAATCCACTAGAGTGATGAGGCCTCTTGTCAGACCCCTGATCACTCCCCAGAGCTAAAATCATCTCAACTCGCCTGGCCACATTGGTTGCATCCTGGAAAGAAATCTCACTCCCAATCTCCTTATCCATCTGCAATCTGATAGGCTGAGCAAGTCCCTCAATAAACCTCCTTACCCTCTCTCTCGGTGGGGAGTATAAGAAGAGCATGATGGGCCAAATCAACAAATAAAGTCTCATACTGAGTGACGGTCATAGAACCCTGCAGCAGACGCTCGAACTGCCTCTGGTAGTCCTCTCTCTAAGTGACAGGAAAATAGTTATTAAGAAATAGCTGAGAGAACGGGTCCGAAGTAAGAGTCGGTGACCCAACTGGTCTGTCCAACACATAATCCCTCCACCATTTCTTGGTGGAACCTGACAAATGAAATGCAGCAAAGTCAACCCTATTGGTCTCCACTATCCCCATGTTACATAACACCTTATGACAGCTATCCAGATAGTCTTGGGGATCCTTTGACGATGTACCACCATAGTGATGTGGGAAAAGCTTGGTAAACCTATCCAATCTCCACAAAGCCTCAAAAGACATAACTGACCCATCACAGGTCTGTACTGCAACACCCAGCGGAACTACCCCAACAGGATGAGCTACTGGAGTATCAAACTAAGGATCCATCTGCTCCGGAGTATGGGTAGTGGGAGTCTGTGCTCCTCCCCCAGCCTGAGAGACGGCTGGTGCTACAGGGAATGTGTCGGTCTGAGCAATACTCTCCACAAGGCCCACTAGACTGACCAAAGCATCCTGAAGCACTGGGTAGCTATGAACCCATCTGGAACCTGAGCTTGTCCGGCAGGAACACTCTGGGCCAGAACCTCATCATCAAACTCCACCTGAGGCTCCACTACTGGTGCTGCTGCTCGAGCTCTGGGTTGAGCCCTGCACCTGCATCGGCCTCTGGCATGGCCTCGGCCTCGACCTCTACCCCTTGTAGGATCTACCACTATGGCTCTGGCTGCTGCTCAGCTGAATAAACGGTACGTGTTCTCACCATCTGCAAAAAAAACAAGAGTAGAGAGTTCAATTAGCATTGATGAATCAAATCGCACGATGAAGAAGAATAGAAGTGAATTTGTTTCCAAAATCTTTGTAGCCTCTGGGGATAAGCACAGCTGTCTCTGTACCAATCCTTCAGACTCTACTAAGCATGTTCATGAATCGTGAGACCTAGGTAACCTAGTGCCTGATACCAACTTGTCACGACTCGAATGTCCCACCGTAGGGATCGTGATGGCGCCTAACATTTTAGATGCTAGTCAAGCCAACCGATAAAGATTCAATACGCTAACTCTTAACCAATTCAGTAATTAAACCAAAATAGATTAAATGAGTGTAGAATTTCATAATAATCCAAGTACTTATACACGACTACCCGAAATCTGGTGTCACAATTCACGAACTTCTAAGAGTAACTACAAGTAATTGGCTGAAAGAAAGTACAACTATTTTCGAATTAAAAGAAACAGTAAACTAAGATAGAGGGAAGGGGACTCCAGGGTCTACGAACGCCGGCAGATCTACCTTGGGTCTCCTGTTGGATTGAAGGCAGCAGCTCAACTCGAGTCAACACGGCCTGGTACCAAAATCTGCACAGAAAGTGCATAGTGCAGTATCAGTACAACCGACCCCATGTACTAGTAAGTGACGAGCCTAACCTCGGTGAAGTAGTGACGAGGCTAGGACAAGACACATGCATAAACTTGTGCAGTTAAGCAATATACGGGCATAATAACAAATGATAGAAACTAAACACATAATAATGGGAGGGGGAAAATATGCTGAGGGAGTACAAGATCATGAGAATGGAACAGTAAAGAAACACAGCAACCACAGGCCTTGCACCAATGGAAATATTAAACGTAGCAAAACAAGTGCACGGCATCACCCTTCGTGCTTTTACTCTCATCCTCACCATGATAAATGAAAGGAACTATGATAATGAATATAAAATGGTACAGCATCACCCTTCGTGCTTTACACTCTTCCTCACGTGATAATAAATATGACATGGCACGACATCACCCTTTGTGCTTTACTCTCTTCCTCACATGATAATGAATATAAAATGGCACGGCATCACCCTTAGTACTTTACACTCTTCCTCATATGATGAATATAAAATGGCATGGCATCACCCTTTGTGCTTTACACTTTTCCTCACATGATAATGAATATAAAATGCACGGCATCACCCTTCGTGGTTTACACTCTTCCTCACCCAAACAACAAAACAATAACAACAGGGAAATAGAATTATAAATAACAAGTCCCATTTCAAGATTTAGTTTCACAACGTCAACCTCAACTTTGAGTCAATACTCAATCAATATCCAATTCCAGAAAACATGATAAGAATTGCCCAACACGAATAATAACTAGTTTAAGCATGAACAATATGAATAAAGAATACAACGGTCACAAGGATAAGACTCACTCTCATGCTATGACTCGACAACAACGTATAGGTACGCGTCAACTCACCTATACATTGTACTTAACATTCAAACACGTAACAAGTAAGCAAATAACACCTAATCCCTCAAGCTAAGGTTAACGACAACACTTACCTTGCTCTCACGGCCAAACTCAAAGCTCAAACACTGCTTTTCCCTTCACACAAGCCTCCATACCAATAGAATCTAGCAAAATACCAACCAAACGATTCAATTTAAGCCTTAGGAATTACCCACGATATCAAGAAATCCAATTTAGGTCATTTTGGAAAAAATCAACAAAAGTCAACACCCAGGCCCACTTGGTCCAAACCCGAAATTCGGATCAAAACCCGATTACCCATTCACCCCCGAGCCCAAATATACAATTAGTTTTAGAATCCGACCTCAATTTGAGGTCTAAATCCCCAAATTTCGAAATCCCTAATTTCTACCCAAAAATCCCCAATTTTATCATGAAAATCCTAGATTCTAGGTTGAAATCATGTTAAAATAAGTGAAATATTGAAAGAAATGAGTTAAGAATAACTTACCTATGATTTGGGAAAGAAATGATCTTTGTAAAATCGCCTCTTGAGGTTTAGGTTTTGAAAATTTAGGAAATGAATCAAAAATCCCATCTAAGTCCCTTTTTCACAGCTGCAGATGTCGTATTTGCAACCTGAGCTTCGCAAATGCGAAGGGACCATCGCAAATGTGAGGTCCTTCACATCGCTGCTGCCTTCGCAATTGCGAACATGAACCTCCGCAAATGCGACAAAATGATTGCATTTGCGATCACTGCCCCTCCCAGCTTTACTTCGCAAATGCGAAGAATTCTTCGCAATTGCGAAGACTGTATGGCCCAACTTCTCTTCGCATTTGCGATGAGCCTTGCAAATGTAGAACCTGCAGGGTTCGCACTTGCGATGCCTGATCTCGCATTTGCGATATCAGTGGCCTGCAACAAGCTCAGACATACCAGCAAATTTTTCCTAAGTTCAAAACACCCAGTAACCTATCCGAAACTCACTCGAGCCCTCATGGCTCCAAACCAAACACAAACACAAGTCTTAAAACATCATACAAAATTTTTAGTGCGATCAAATCGCCAAATAACACCTAGAATTACGAATTTAGCACCAAATCAAATGAAATTATCAATAACACTTTGAAATTTCTCTTTTCACAGCCGAATGCCCGAATCATGTCAAAACAACTCCGATTTCCATCAAATTTCACAGACATGATTTAAATATTATATTAAACCCGTACCGGACTCCGAAACCAAATTACGGGTCTAATACCAATAAGATCAAACATTAATCAAATTCTTTAAACCTTTAGATTTTCAGGCTTACAATTTTTTAATAAAAATTCATTACTCGGGTTAGGGACCTCCGAATATGATTCCGGGCATGCGCCCAGGTCCCATATTTCAATACGGACCTACCGTGACTGTCAAAATACGAGCCCGGGTCCGTTTACTCAAAACGTTGATCGAAGTAAACTAAATCCACTTTTAAAGGCAAAAATTATTATTTTTATTAACTTTCAACATAAAAACTTTCCGAAAATACGTCCGGATTGTGCACAAAAATTGAGGAGGAACGAAAATGTGGTTTTGAAGGCCTCAGAATATGGAATCGAGTCCTAAAATATAAGATAACCTTTTGGGTCATCACAATATTAATTATACATAGGATAATACCAAATAAGGTGTATAACTTTTTTTTGGTAATTAAATGATTTTATTTACCAGTATCAATATGTACAATGTCAAAACTGAGGATGGACAACCCCAGCTCATACAACTTCAACAACTCAACATCTGTACTAAAGCCTAAGGATAGAAATCCATTTCAGCTATTTTCTTCTCTAACTTGCTCTTTCTTGATCCCCTGTTAACAACCTCTAACACAATCTGCCTAACTATCATTCTCGGTGTCTTCTGTTACTCTTGAAATACTTTCCTGTTTCGCTCCTTCCATATATGGTATACAGCACATGCCAATGTCAATCTGTATATTTGTGCAGCTGCATTGTTTCCTTTTGCATTGTCTTCTACCCATCGTATCTCCCTCTGCCACTCCATCGCAGGCCTTGTTATGCCTTGCCAGGTGAGAAACTTACTCCATATGCTTTCAGCTACGCCATATCAAAACATCAAATAATCTATAGTCTCGTCTGCGTCATTACACATAGGGCAAGTTAATTCATTTTCTATCCCTCACGCATGGAGCCTAACCCTTGTAAGGAGCCTATTTTGTATAGCCAGATTCAACACAAAGATCCATTTTGGAGACCCTAAGTTGTTGCACGTCAATTTCTTTCAAGTTACTTTTTGAAACTCTCCTCTTATAGCATTGTATAGCTTCTTGACAGAGAAATAATTCCAAGAGGCCATTTCCTGCATATTGATTCTTGCTGCTTCTACATATCCCTTGGCTTTAATGATCTTCTGGACCATCCATGATGCAGTGCTTAGAGTGATTTCCCACACTAATTGCTTCTTCCCATAATACAGATGAATCCACTAGACCCATAACTTATCTTTTTTCCACAGATTCCATAGCAGTTGCAAATTGCAGCTCTATTCCAGGTATATACATCAAGTACAATGTATCCACTAGCAGTCTTTGGGGAACATGCTTTCTCCCATGATAGAAAAGCTTTTTTTGATGCTTCTACTCCCCTGTCCATAGAAAAGTTCTACAGACAGTTTCTATCTTTTTATCAGCTTCTTATGCATTACAAATATCTGTGACAAATAAATTTGGATGGAGAACAACAGTGTTTTGATCAATTGCAACCTTCCTGCATAGAATAAGTATTTTGAGGTCTAGGAAGTGATCCTTCCTATCATTTTCTCCAATAATGGTTGGCATTGTGTCAGAGAGATTCTCTTGGTGCTTAGTGGAACCCCAAGGTATTCGATGTCACAACCCTAAACCCGGACTCGGTCGTGATGGTGCCTCTCGTGAAGACAAGGCCAGCCGTCACTTCCCATTTTCGTATTTAAGAGTTAAATAGTAAGAAACAGTCTAAAGCATGATAAAATAATCCAAGGTTTAAGAAGATAATAGTACGGAATACAACCCAACACAGCCCGATACCGGGGTGTCACTAGTCATGAGCATCTAAACAATCCGGGATACTTAGAGAAAACTATAGAGTTTAATACAGTAACTAAAAACATAGAAAAATAAGATAGGGAGAAGCTCCGGGATGCGAACGCCGATAGCTACCTAGAGACTCCTTGGATCCGCCTAAGCTGGGAAGATTAGCACTCGGAAGCGGGACTAGATGAGCCTGAATCTGCACACGGGGGTGCAGGGAGTAAAGTGAGTACTCCAACTCAGTGAGTAATAACCATAAATAAAGACTGAAAGCGGGAAATCATGTAAAACACATTTGCAGACTATAATGAAGCAGTAAAATCAGTAAAAGATATGTGAAAGTCATTTAGCGCAATTAACCTACACGAAAACCTTTTTGAACATTTAAACAGGTAAAGGATAGGCAATTAAGAAAATAAACACATAAAGGTTCGCCCCTCGGTCATAGTACCAAAGAATCCTCCCCTCGGGCATAGTATCAACGAATCCGCCCCTCGGGCAATATCTCAGAACAATACCAGCCCATCAGGCTATATCTCACATCACAATGGGTACCCGCGCTCACTGGGGGTGTGTAGACTCCTGGAGGGGCCCCTTACGGCCCAAACGCAATATCAAGTCATCTCGTGGCATCATCACTAGGCTCTCGGCCTCATATCAATCAAGCCACCTCGTGGCGTACATACCTCAGGCCCTCGGCCTCATAATCAATATCAAATATTTCCTCATAACATAGTCACTCGGCCTTACTCAGTCAAAATCCTCACAAGCCACTCAGGCAATAGTAAAACATGATTTTCAACCCAAAATATCATTTAAAAGATCATTTAAGTGTTAAAATAAAGTAAACATGGCTGAATATGAAAACAGTGAAATATAACATGACTGAGTTCAAGTATAAAGTCAAAACAGTGAGGAAATATTAATAAAAGTCCCCTAAGGGTTCAAATAGTTGGCACTAAGCCCAAATATGACATTCATCCCAAATAATGATGATAGGAAATAGATTTCAGTCAAATACGCAGCAAAATAGTCATTTGGGACAGACTAAGTCACAATTCCCAACAGTGCACGACCTCACGCTCGTCGTCTAGCGTATGCGTCACTTCAATATAGCACAACTATGTGCAATCCGGGGTTTCATACCCTCAGAACATCATTTACAATCATTGCTCACCTCAAACCGGTCAAATCTCTATTTCGTGACGCCTTTACCCCTCGAATCGTCCTCCACTCGCGTCGAATCTATCCAAAATCAGAACGAGGACGTTAAAATATGCTAAAGGAATGAATCCCAAGCAAAAATAATCAACTTACCACATAAATCTCGAAATTATCAAAACCTGACCTCCTGGCCCACGTCTCAGAATTCGATAATTTTTACATCAATAGATTCCTTATCTCCCTACGAGTCCATACATACCAAAAACACAAAAATCGGAGTTCAAATGACCCCTCAAATTCTCATTTAAAGTCTCTTAATCTCAAGCCCTAATTCCTCAATTTTTTGGCTTAGATTCCATGATTTATTAGGTATATTTCACAATAGAATCGAGTTTTAAGTCCAAGAATCTTACCTCCAAGTTATTCCCCTTGAATTCCTCTTCAATCCCTTCAAAAATCTCCAAAAACGATCAACAATGGAAGAAATAAACCCAAAAATCGCGGACAAGACGAGTATTTAAACATTTTGCCCAAGCCGGAAATCTTTCTTCGTGAACGCGGTCAAAGCCTCGCGTTCGCGAAGCACAAATCACCTTTGACCAAAATTTCTATTTCGTGATCGCGTCTTGCCACTCGCGAACGCAATGGTTTCTCAACCTGACTCTTCGCGAACGCGCTCCCTCACCCGCGAATGCGTTGAACAAAACACCTCAAACCCAGCTAGCCAATTCCCTCTATGCGAACGTGGAGCTTACATTCCGAACGCGATGAATTACTTCCCAGCCTTCACGAACGCAGAGCCTTCCTCACAAACGCGAAGGCCAAAATCCCGCCTTCTCCAGCTAACCCTTCATGATCACGTCTCCTCTCTAGCGAACGCGAAGGTCAATTATCTGTAACACTGAGCAGGAGATTTCTACAATTCCAAACTTCATGAAATGGTCTAATTGACCACCCAAAACTCACCCGAGGCCCCCGGGACCTCAACCAAATATGCCAACATATCCCATAACCTCATTCAAACTTGTTCCAACCTTCTGAATGCTCACAACAACATCGAAACAACAAATTCACATTGGATTCAAGCCTAAGAATTCCAAAATCTTCTAAATTATGCTTTTGATAAAAAATGCAACCAAACCACATCCGAATGACTTTTGCACACACATCCCAAATGACACAACGGTGCTAGTGTAACTCTCGGAATTCCATTTCGACCCCTATATCAAAATATCGTCTACCAACCGGAAATCGCCAAAATATCAACTTCGCCAATTCAAGCCTAAATCTACTCCGAACATCTAAAACTCACTCTGATCGCGCTCCTACGTCCCAAATCACCTCCTGAAGCTATCCGAACCATCAAAACTCACATCCGAGCCCTATAACACACAAGTCAATATCCAGTTAACTTTTTCAACTTAACTTTCCTCAAAAGAGAGTAAGTGTCAAACAGTTGAAGAACCTAAAGGGCTTTGAGGTCTTTGGCTCATCTCCAAACTTGACACACAATGGAAAGTGATCCGAGAAGAAAGGGTCCATAATCACAGCATCCATTTGAGGCATGTTAGTTACCCATTCTGCATTCATTATTGCTCTATCTATTCTACTGAACATATGAGAGTTAGTCCATGTGTAGTTTCTTCCCACTGTTCTCATTTAGACATCCCAACATTTATCAGGAGTTCATTGAAGTCTTTGATTTCATTTTCTTGGACTGGACTACCATTGATTATATCCTTCATTTTCAATATAGCATTATATTCACCCATACATAACCAAGGCTTTAGTTGATGTTGACTTCAGCTTAACAAATCTACCCATAAACTTTTCCTTGTCTCTATTGTATGTAGCCTATATATAGTTGTAAAAGTAAACTCTTGTCTTGTATCTTATATGAAAGCCTCCCCATGAATATACTGAGGTTTATACCCAAGCATAGTAAATTTGATTTTATTAGGATCCCAAATAACCCATATTCTGCCTTTATCTCCACTATCATAGTTTGCACACCATTCCCATTTAGGAGCTATTTTTTGAATGATTTTTTGTGAATATTTCTCTTGCACTCTATGTTCTATAATATCCAGTATACTAATATTATGCTCCTTGATATACCTCTGCATCTCATTTTGCTTATAGGATTTATTTAAGCCTCTAATATTCCAACTAACTAACTTCATTAGAGTAGTTTGTCTGGCAACTCATCCTTTATAACTCCTCAATGGCTACATTGTCCTCTTTCCACCCTATTAGTCATATTTTTTTTCTGATTAAGATGTATCTCATTAAGTATAGTAAATCTATTACCCACTGCTACTCATCTTTCTGTTGTTGCTTGGGTATTTTTTGTGAGAGACTTTTCCCTAACTGCCTGCCATCCTTCATTCTTCTCAAATGTTATCTTTTGCATAGTATTTTGAACTTGCCTAGTATGACTTGCTTCTGGTTCTTTGTCCTCCATTGTTACTTGTGTATCATCCTTTGTGGTTCCTTGGTTTCCCTGTTCCCTTGGCTTCCATTTCTGGTTCTGGTTATGCGGCTTTATTACTTGTTGTTGTGGTGGCTTGGGTTGACAATTGTGCCCCAATTGCATACAAGTGCTACAGTACACAGGCTTCCAATCATAGGAAATTATTTGCTCGAATTGTCTGCCACTCGGATCCTTAACTATTATTCTTGTAGGCAATGGCCTGGTTATGTCCATTTCCACAAGAATTCTAGCATAGGAAATCCTTTCTACCTTAGTTGTACACTCATCAACATAGATTGGATTCCCCAGCCCACTTCCTATACGACTTAGTGAATCCATTCCCTAGTAATTCAGTGGCAAGTTAGGCAGTTTAACCCATAGTGAAAGTGTTTTCAATGCCTCTTTTTGAAATCGAAATCAGATGTCCTAGCCTTAGTAATTACAGGTTTACTGTTGATTGTGCAGGGGCCTGAATATAGCACTTCATTCCTCTCTTCTACACTTCTGAATTTCACCACAAAGAAACTATCATTGTGGTAGTACACTTTCGGCTTAGCCACAAAGTTCCATTGCGAGGCAATGAATCGCTCTATAGCTCCAATACTCGGTGTATCTCCAACCATATACAAAATAACTGCCATCTTCCACTTCTCTATTTCCTTTTCAATTTCAGCTTGTTGTAATTCAACGGTTTTCTCGCCATTTTGAATCATTTGTGCCACAAATGTAAGCCTCATCCCCCTAGCAACAAACATATTTCCAGCAACCAGATTCGCCCAGGACTTGCCTTCATTAACGTTTAGTCCCCCAGTAGTTTTGGGTTCCTGAACTCCTGGTCTTCCAATCACTATACTGGCTTCCTTTCCCGACTTTACACTTTGCAATTGCATTCCTAGCACCTGATTTGTGGTTTTCCTGCGCACAGTTCCTTCAATTGTAACCACTTGCTTCTTTGTTTGCTTCATCCGTATTTTCTCCTTCAACCTTTTTGCTCCCCATGCTGTTCAAATTCAGTACCTCAATCTGTTGGAATTCAGTTTGCTTGTTCGTGTACTGTGAATTCAAGTTCCTATTTGTACCTATTGCCGTTGTCCTTGGAGTCTCCATTGGTTTTGGGGTAATCACCCTTATTTCACAAATTAGGGTTCCTTGAACTGGTGTCGATTTGCCTGATTCTCCATTCCGACTTGTCGATGCAATGCATTCTTCTAGTTGAACCTTTGTAGTGCTTTTCTTAGGTCGTCCCCTCCCTCCCATCGCCGAAGGCGTAGTTTAATATAGCACACTAAAGTACGCTGAGAGCACGTAGACAGAGAAAGTTTTTCTCTACCTATACATGTATTAGTTAGAGAAAATTTCACTTTAGACCCATTAATTCCAAACTATTTACCCTTTAATGCCCAGACCCAAACTATTTACTACTCATACCCATGCTCCCCAAACTATTTACCCGCCTTTCTTCTTCTTCCTCCTCATTTTACCTTCCTCACTTTATACCCATCGGCTTTTTTCCTATATAAAAAATAATCTGGTAACAAGTTTGTACATCATACATAGAAAATGAATATGGAAAGGTAAAGTTACTGCATATAGTTGTCCATTTCAGCATCTCAGGGCAACCAAATTTTCGACTGGGCAATAAGCAGATTAGGAATTACAGCCACTGTAGCTAAGGCCTTAGCTTTCATGCATAAAGGCCTCCAGAATGATGATATTCCTCACGGAAACTTGAAATTCACCAATATGTGTATTTGAATATCCACCATTGTTGGGCTTGAAGCTTAATTTTATTTTTGAAGATTTCTCGTTTGATTCAAAGTAGGTGCTGTTAAATATTGCTTATAGTACCTTGTGGAAGTTCATACTGGAATTTGATAGCATTTGGAGTCGATTTGAGGTGATTGAGATCGAAATTTTTAGTTGAAAATCGAAGAAGAACACAGCTACAGTATACCGCTACAGTATACAATATGATGTAGGAGTATATAGCTATACTGCAATAGTATACTATAATAGTTTACAATATACTGCAACGGTATATTGTAATAATCGAAGAAGAACACAGTTACCTAACAGTATACCGCTACAGTATACAATATACTATAGGGAGTATAAAGTTATACTGCAATAGTATACTATTATAGTATACAGTGTATTGTTATAGTATACTGTAATAATATGCAATATACTATAACAATATGTTGTAATAGTATACAATATACTATAATAGTATACAATATACTATAATAGTATACTTATTACCCGTAAATTCACTTGCCTTTTCCCTTTTAATTTGGTTTAAGCTTTTACCCAGCGTGAGAGGCAAATTGAAAATGCAAAAAAAAAAAAAATATTATAGTATGTTATATAATATAACGGTATACTCTTAAAATTAGATCCTTTTAGAATTTTTTGAAATTGTTATTGACAACTGATATTATTTCAGTTTAGTAATTGAATTAAACTTTTTTTAACTCTTTGCGTACAATTATATACCTTGTTGGTATAACTATATACTATACTGGTGTCAAATGTTAGTTAATATTTTTTTGGTTGTATTAGCTACATTTACTTGGTACACAATTTGATTTTTCTTTAATAACAATATTTAAAAAAAGAATAATAAAAAATAGTGAAAATAGTAAATGAAATTAGATTATGAAGAGAAAAAATATAACAAAAGAAGTTAAATGAAATTAGTCTAGGAAAAAAGAAAAAAAAACAAGAAACGAGAAAAAAGAAAAGGAAAAAAGAAAAAGGAAAGAAAAGAAGCATAGAAATAAAAAAGAATTGGAGAATAAAGAGAAAATTCCCCACAAAACCCACTATGGGTAGGAAATGTAATTAGTTTATGGGTAGAAAAACAAATGAATAGACAAGGGTAAATAGTCTTGTTTTTTAGGGTAACTATGTCAAAACCCCTATTAGTTATACATAGGTTGACAAATACCACCAAACAAGGGATTACTAATATCAAAACTAATACATATAGGGATCGTTTGGTATGAGGTATAAGAAGGTATAAGGGTGGTATAAAAATTTAATACCACCTTAATACTCTGTTTGGTTAGCAAATCAGGTATAAGTTATCCCAGTGTTAAAATCCAAATACCACCAAACAAGGGATTACTAATATCAAAACTAATACATATAGGGATCGTTTGGTATGAGGTATAAGAAGGTATAAGGGTGGTATAAAAATTTAATACCACCTTAATAGTCTGTTTGGTTAGCAAATCAGGTATAAGTTATCTCAGTGTTAATTTTAACACTGAGATAACTTATACCTTATAGAAGGTGGAGTAATTAGCACCGGTATAACTTATACCTTCTTCTTAGAAATTATGCAATTGTCATTCTTAATACAACATACTAAACAATGAATAAACAACAATACCAGCATAACTAATCACATCATAACTTATCCCAATATAACTTACTGGCATAACTTATACCGGTATAAATCGTATTCCAACCAAACGACCCCATATTATTTTCCCCTAATACTCCTACCAAACGACCCCTAATTGTTAAAGCCTTAAAAAACAACCTCCACTTCCAACCAAGAGGTTGTGAGTTCGAGTCTCCCCAAGAGCAAGGTGAGAAGTTCTTGGAGGGAAGGATATCGGGGGTCTATTTGGAAACAGCCTCTCTACCCAGGGTAGGGGTAAGGTCTGCGTACACACTACCCTCCCCAGACCCCACTAAATATGATTATACTGAGTTGTTGTTGTTGTTGTTATTCAAAAGGCAAGGTTAGATGCTTTGTAGTACTCCTATGAGATTACGAGCTATTTTGAGAATAGATAATTTACTGCTAAAGTTTAGATTTAAAGTAATTATTACATGGCTCGATAACGAGTTAGTTCAGTATAATTCGAATTTTACTAAATTGAGTTTTGATCAATGAATTTCGATCGAAATCGATTCCAAGCAGAGCCATCCCGACTCTCTTAGATTAAACTTAGGATACTTAATTTGTATCTCTGCAAAAAATTATAGACTTAATATTGATAAATTATCAAAAGGTCTATATGGAACCTTTTATTTTTTTAATAAAACAAGAAAAATAAACACCAAAAATTATTTCCGCTGCCGGGATTTGAACCCGGATTCTTTCACACAGAGAAGGAATAGACCAGAGCTACAGCGGATCAAGTTGTTAGGAAACTTCAACTTTATTTTTAATAATGAAAACTATATGCTATAATGTTTATTTCCTTTCTTCCCCTCAACCACACCATCACCTAATATATAAGAAAAATATCTTACTTGTTTATTGGTGTTGAATAAAATAAAAAAGCATGAACGGTAAATGAACGATTTTTTGTTATTTTCTTCTTGCAACATTACCAAAAACATAAAGGAAAAACTAATTCTCTTTCTCTTTTTATTGTTGCTATAATACTTTCACTTAACCTATGCTAAAAGAATCCAACGGTCCAAGAAATTGCTTGATAATCTATATCTATCTATCTATCTATCTATATCTATATTATTATAAAAATATGAATATTTTATATTAAATGTTGAACGACAAAAATATCCCCGAAATATTGATCGACTTTTATACCCTTAATTATTTAAATTAATATTCATAATAAGTCATATGAAAAGGACAAAGCTAGAAATACTAATAAAGAGTTGTAATATATAGAAAAAGAATTTGACCATGGAATATATGAATTGGCAATATTTCGAAATCTTAGAATTTAGATATGTGACTAGCAGGTTGCAAAGCTCATCATTAGAGATTTACGCTTATAGGTAGTGAATCTGCTTTTATTATTACTTATTAGAGAATTCTTAAAATGTTGAACGACTTTTATATCCTTAATTATTTATATTAATTTTTGCTATAAGTAATAAGAAAAGGACACAATTGGCAATACTACACGTTAAGATACAGAGTTGTGATAGAACATGGATTTAACCGTATAAGAATTGATTTTAGAGAATGCACGTATTCATCACGTAAGAAAAAGATACCGAACATTAAGGAATCAAATTGCTAATGCTTCTCGAGTTTTGTTTTGTTCTTGCGTCAAACTTTTTTCTTAAAATTTAGTGTTGCTTCCCTAGAATACCTGTGTGCTCTATTTACAGCAATTTTCTTTATTTAAATTATTTTATAAAATTGTCTTATTTAGATAGTTAGTAGTATATCTTTTGGGAAATCAAAGTTTGTAAGATTTATCAAATCTATATCTATACCTATTATCAATATCTACATTATTAAGTATCATGAATATTATTTCTTTTATATCCTCTAAAAGTTAAATTTCTTTAGGAAGATAAGTAACGCTTGGATAATATTGTACCATTCAAACTCTCTTCCTAATCAATATTTATGATTTTGAAATTAACTAAATTTTATTTTCTAAGTCCATATTGGATAGACTTTGCAATGGATCAAAAAGTGATTGCAATTCTTATTTCAGCTAATGTCACGATCCGGATTTCTCACCTTCGGGAGTCGTGATGGCGCCTACTCGTGAAAGTTAGGCAAGCCGAGTGTTATAGATTCATTAACCTTTTTACTTAGCCTTTTTAACAGTTCAATATAATAGGTGATCAATAGTGGAATACTTATAATAAATAGAAATGTGGAAGACGAAAACCAATAGTTCAATCATATACTAGTGCAGAATCCAACATTCAACTCTATCCAGAATTTGGTGTCACAATATTACGGACTATCTACGAATACTACAAACAGTGGTATGAAAGATAAATATAAAGTTGTCTATGAAATACATAAAAGAAACAGAATGGAAAGATAGAAGGAGATGTCAAGGCATGCGGATGCCTGCATGACTACCTCGGGTCGCCTGATGGACTGAAGGCAGCAACCTCACTATGGTCCAAAAGCTGCAGCACTGGGATCTGCATGCAGTGTAGAGTTTAGTATCAGCACAACCGACTCCATGTGCTGGTAAGTGCCTAACCTAACCTCGGTGAAGTAGTGACGAGGCTAGGACAAGACTACCGAATAAAGTTGTGCAGTTATATTATATACAACAAGTAATAATGACAGAAACTAGCAGTTAAAGATGGGAAGGGGAAACATGCTGCTGGAAAAATCATGTACAAACAAATCTCAGTAAATAAGTGAAAGGAATACAAAAATTCAACTGTAAGCAAGAATAAGGAAATCAAAGACAAGTGCACGGCATCACCCTTCATGCTTTTACTCCCGTCCTCACCATAAGAATCAATATAATCGGCACGGCATCACCCTTCGTGATTTTGCCTCACATAATCATGGCACGGAGTGATCCTTCGTGTATTATCACGCATATCATGGCACGACATTGTACATCGTGCGACACGGCATCACCCTTCGTGCTTTTACCTCACATATCGACACGACATTACCCTTCGTGCATTAACACTCTCAAACTCACACACGGCATCACCCTTCGTGCTTTACACTCTTCCTCACCCAAGCAACAATCACAAAATAATTTGGGCAAGGGAATCAACAATATCGCAATAGAATCCCGGCAAGGGAACAATAGCATAACAACAATATCCCGGCAAGGGACACAATATCATAAACCTCTTCTCTTTTCCACAATTACTTCACAACTCAATTCTCAACTTGAGCCACCGCTCGACAATGATCAATTATCAATAATACTTCCACAAGCCTTGTTCAACAATAGGAATCATCATATAAAGCATGAACAATACGAAATGGAGTCACAACAATCATAGTATAAGCTCACGGGCATGCTTGACACCGACATATAGATACTCGTCACCATACCTATACGTTGTACTCAACAGTTAACACACAACAAATAAGACACAACTCATAATCCCTCAAGTTAAGGTTAGACCAAACACTTACCTCGAATCTCCACGACCAACTCAAGCCTCAAACACCGCTTTTCCTTTAGAATTCGCCTCCAAATTACTTGTATCTAGTCCAAATTAATTTAACAACATCAATAAATGCTAAGAAATTCATACCAATGCTAAATTATAGATTTTCTACCATTTTCTCCAAAAAGTCAAAAATCGACCCCGGACCCGCTTGGTCAAAACTTGAGGTTCGGACCAAAACCCGATCACTCATTCACCCACGAGCCCAAATATGCAATTAGTTTCGAAATTCGACCCCAAAATGAGGTCTAAATTCTAATTATTCAAAAAGCACTAACTCTACCCAAATCCCCAATTTTTACCATAAAAACCCTAGATTTTTAGATGAGGATTGATGAAA